>NW_007726511.1:575830-582579 GCF_000696425.1 Galeopterus variegatus
GTCGCGCGTGCGGAAGACGAGCGACAGGCCGCTGAGCGAGCGCCCCGACGATACGTTGTGCCCGCTGAACGCGGCGGGGGGGCCCTCGCGGAACGTGGCCTCGGCCACACCTGCGGAGAGAGGGAGCATTGGGCGGTGGCCTTTTCCAGGGACGCCTCGCCCCCTCCCCGAATGCGCGAGTGGCACCGTCTCCCACCCCTCTTCCCCGGGGCCGTGGAGGGCGGGCACACGCCCCCGTACCACCTAATCCCGGCACCTGCAGCCAAGCCCACCGCCCTCGCTTCCATCCGCCTCGTGCATTCCCCACCCCCGGAGAACCAGTTCCAGCCGGTGCTGGGGAGACCACAGTGCACACACTGCCCTCCAGGTCACAGGCCTGCAATATTAACCCCTCGAAAAATCTGCCCCCTTCCCCACTCCATGAAGCTGCCCAGGCTCATCTCATGGTGAGTCTTGCTCGTCCTTCTGCTTAAAACCCTTCCATGGCTCTCCAATGCCCTTGGGATAAAGTCCGAGCTGCCTGCCCTGGCGTTCAAAGCCTCTGCCACCCTCTCCACCCCATTTCCACCCTTCCCGTACCTGTGCTTCAGCTGTTCTTATAGACCCCAGGGCCTTTGCACATGCTACTCTCTCTCCCCAAAATGTCATTCCCTGTGGCCCGTCAGAGTTTGCACTTGAAAACCCCCAGCACATGCTCGCCTCCTTCAGAAAGCCTCTGACCCTCTGGACGCAGTGGCCCCACCGTACTGGGCAGGGGCTGTTGGCATTCCTGGCCCACATCCAGCATTCTATAAGCCTAGAGGGTCAGGGCAGGATCTAACCAGCTTGAGTGTCCAGTGCCCAACATGTGGGCTGACCAGGGCACACACTCACAGACAAAGCCATCGGGGACCTCCTCACAGGTGGCGGGAGGGAGGCAGGGCTGGCCAGGGCACCACAGCTGCTCGGCACACGTGGGACCCGTGAAGTTAGCAGTGCAGGTGCAGTGGAAGTCATTCCAGGTGACAAGGCAAGTCCCACCATTGAGACAGGGGTCAGGCTGTGAAAGATTCCAGGCAGGGCTGGCTCAGGCCTGTGGTTAGTGTCACCCCACCATGACCATCATTGCAGTGGTTCCCCACTGAGCGTCTCCTGCAGACACATCACCTCCTCACTGACAAGTGGAGAGGAAGTCACTATCATCCCCATTTTACAGATGAGGAAACTGAGGCTCTGAGAGGGAAAGCCACTTGCCTGGGTCTCCCAGCTGGTAAAGAGAGGAAGCAGAGCTGACACACAGCCATTCCAATTCCAGGGCTGGTGCCTTGTTCGTGAACCCGTGGGTGGCCCTGCCCCCCAAGTAGCTCCTTTGGAAAGGCTTGGGCAGCCCTCTGTCTGGGTCAGGGTGTCTGTCTCAAACCAGGACTGGGTGGAAGGAGGCACAGGGACCACCAGAGGGTAAGAGCAGCTGGGCTGGAGAGGAAATGAGCAAATCCTGCTCTGCCACTCTTGTAGTGAGACCTTGGGCAGGTCACTGCACTTCCTGAGCCTCAGTTTCCTCATCAATAAAAGGACGTGCTAAACCCTGATGATGCAGGATAGATCCTGGGAACAGGACACACTCCCGGGCACTCACACTGCACATGTCCTCGGAGACGCAGCCCACGGTGACATTCCGGAACTGCCCGGCGCCCAGCTCCTGGGGCTGGCTTGAGTTCTCCAGCAGCAGGGGAGAGAAGGGGAGGACGAGGCCGTTGAGTCGCAGATCCTGGAGGCAGCCTCGGAAGGGCCCGCCCCAGGGCTGGGTGTCAACAGCGAGGAGTCTCCCGCCCACATGCACCTGCCACCCCAGGTCCTGCAGCTGGTCAGACCCGAAGCTGAGCGTCACCAGGTGGCGGAGGCCATCATCCCAGCGCCCGGGGAGCACCACAGCAGGACTGCCCGGCGCCTCCGCCCGGATCTGGCCCTCCCTCAGGAATACTGTCAGGCTGGCTGCTGAGTCGTTGGCAAACTGGAGCAGCAGTCCTGCAGGCTCCCGCGTGCGGAGGAGGAAGGACACGGTGAGGTTGGGGCCCGGCAGCTCGTGGAGCACAAAGGAGGCAGAGCTCAGGGTGCCCCCCAAGCCAAAGGTGGCAGCTGGAACCTCTGCAGACAGAGAGGGGGCAGGGCGTGAGGCCTGCAGGCTGGGGGAGCCCAGATTTTAGGTGCTGCCTTCCCACCTGGCTCATTCCTCACCATCAGCACACATGGGGCCACTGTGAGGCCGGGGACAGTGGCAATGGAAGTGAGTCCACAGGTCCACGCAGGCCCCTCCGTGGGCACAAGGCAGAGGCTGGCACTGCTCATGGCGCTCACAGCCCAGGAGGACATTCTCCCCGAGATCCTCGGGCAGCAGGAGGTGCCCATCCACGCGAACGTCCTGGAAGCAGCCTGCAAAGGCCGTGCCACCCAGCTGGGCAGAGCAGAGCCCAGCAGTCAGCGGGGCTGCCGAGGCCGTGGGAATTGGGGCCACAGGACCCGAAGCTACACAGAGCCGGGCAGGGCAGCCCTCGTGCCATAGCCGCAGCTCCAGGGTGCCTAGGTGGAGTACCACCTCCACCTGGTGCCAATGGCCATCATTTAGGGCCAGGTCTGGCAGTCTCAGGACAAGCACAGTGGTGCCGTGCCTCCAGAGTGTGGCCTGCAGTGTGGCCTCCCCCAGTGCCAGCTCCAAGCTGTCCTGGGTGTCACTGCGACTGGCCAAGGCCCCAGCAGGCAGCGTGGTGCGAAACCGCAGTGCCATACTCAGGGGGCCACCAGCAGGCACCGAAGCCTGCACAGGGCTCCCGGCCACCACAGAGAAAGTGGTGTTCTGGCCACAGAAAGGTCCATGGGTCCCTGGTGGGCAGCGGCAGGCATAACTGTGGACCCCAGACTCGAAGATGGGGATGCAGGTGGCAGCCGGTGGGCAGATGTGGCCCTGGCAGCCAGTGAGCTGCACAGAACAGTCATGCCCACCCCAGGCCTCTGGGCACCAGCAGATGTAGCCTGCCACGGTGTCATCACAGGTTCCACCATGAAGACAGGGCTCCGATAGGCATTCATCCACATCTTCCTGGCATGTCAGGCCTTCAGGAGAGACCAGGCCAAGGCTCAGTAGTGCTCAGGGCCGGAACCATACTCTTGACCCAGAACTTACATACCTCTCATGATGGGGACCTTGTACCTATCAACCAAACCAGTTCCCAAAGGATTTCTCTGAAGTCCCCATAGGCCAGAATCCAAGATGCCCCTTCTCTTGCCATGTCCAGTAAGTCTCCATGCCCTGTGGATTTAATCCCCTAAACACTCTCCAATCCCCGCTTTCTCCCACCCCACGTCTCCTGCCTCGCCAGCTCTCTGGGCCCGAGCCCAGCATCCCCCAGTCGGCCTGCTTTCAGAAGCCCCTCTCCCACCCATCTCCACCAACAACCGGAGGTCTACTTCCCGGGCATCACCTGGCTAGGTTCCTCTGCTGCTTAAGGTCCAACCACTCGCTTGGCATTCGACCCCTTATGGGCTAGGCCCTATCAGGCCCCCAAGCCTCAGCCCTGCTCCCTACAAACCTTCAACTGACCATTCCTCCAAGCATTTTCTGGAAAGTCCTATGTCCAGGGCTTTGCTCATTCTATTCCCTCTGCTTGGAATGCCTCACCCTCCTTTACCCCGCCTTTCAAACTCCTACTCATCCTGCAAAGCCCAAACTCAAAGGACCCAGAGGTTTCCCTGACTCCCAACCCCAAACTACTGTGTCACCCTCACTCCCAGGCGCAGCTCCCAGAACCATGTATTGAAAGTATCTGTTTACTCAGCTGGGCTCTCTTTCAAGGGCCTGAATAGGATGTTGGTGGCCAGCAAAGGGCTTGGCATGGCTTTGCAGACAGAGTGATGAAATGGAGGAGTGAGTGGGGGCAGGTGTATGCATCTGGGGCACTCTGAGTAGCCCCAGGCTCTAGCCCCTCAGTCCCTTTGCTCTAGGGCCCCCACGCTGGCTGTGAAGGGGCCACCTCATCCTCCCCTCCAGGAGCTCCCTCCAGGTGCTCTGGCCCTAGCTTGGATCAAGATGCCACAGCCCAATGCCAGCTCAGCCAGAGCCTCCACAAAACACACCAAGGCCAGCCCTGCCCCATATCCCAGCTGGAGGAACCCCAGCCCAGAGATGCCACCAGGACTTGAAGCCTGCCAGTCAGCCCTCAAACAGCACAGCCTCCATCTGGGAGCTGCCAGCCAGCAGCCCAACCTCCCCTGTCCCAGGCCTCAGTCCTCCATACCTGCCTGGAGCCACAGGCCCCCCAGGAAGGTCCACAGAGTCCGCAGCCCCATTGATCCCCCACAGATGGCTGAGAGGAGAGGGGTGGGCGGGCACCGAGGCTGGGGAGCAGAGCTCCCCACCGGGCCCAGCTGCCTCCTTCAGAGCCGGCTCAGGAATGCCAGGCACTGGCCTCCCCCACGCCCAGCACGGCCCAAAGGGAGGACGGGCAGTGAGCCCAGCCCCATGGCCGGGGTTCCCCTCCCGGGCCCTGACCTCAGAGATATGCCCTCCCTGTCACCGTCAGCTGAGCTCAACTGGGAGAGCAGCTGGGTTCCCGCTGACGCTGGTGAACCCGGGGATGACACCCCTGTCCTAAGCCTCCATCACCTCATGTGTAAGATGGGGCTTTTAAACCCCTTCCTTGTGGAGCTGTGGCGAGGAAGAAATAAAATGCAGAGAATGCTTCCAGACGCCCGGCATGCTGTAGCGGCCATGGTGTGCCAGGCACCTGCAAGGCCATGGTCCTAGAGTGGGACGTGGAGAACCTCAGCCCATGGGGGAAATGGATGGGCTTTCAGGGCCCCTAGGGGTGCTGGCCATGCAGGAGGTGTGGGATGCGGAGCCCCAGCATCTTCGGGGGGTGAGGGGGGGTGGGGATCTGCCAGGGGAGCCTGTGCCCAGGAACCTGCCAGGGAGAGGAGCAGTGTGCCTGAGCAGGAATGCGGGCGGGTGTGGGGGAGGCATCGCAGGCATTCCAGAGGGGGCAGGGACACTCGGTGAGTGTGTAGTTCCTTGGGCTCCCCAGTGTCCAGTGTCTGTGCATCTGCACTCCCAACTCCTGCCTAACAGGACCCAGCTCCCCAAAGGCCAAGCTCATCCTTGTACAGATTCTGCCCCCAGCTCTCTGTAATGTCCCCTTTCCTCTGTCCTGGCTGAACCACCTCAATCCTCCCTGCAGGCCCCTCAGCTTCGGCCTGGCCCTCTGATGTCAGGAGTCCAAGCTTCTCTCTGCCCGTCGCTTCACGCATTGTCCCAGACAAACTCAGCCCACCATGGCCCCAGCTGCCGGGATTATGCTCCTGAATCCTCCCTGCAGGCCCCTCAGCTTCAGCCTGGCCCTCTGATGTCAGGAGTCCAAGCTTCTCTCTGCCCGTCGCTCCACGCATTGTCCCAGACAAACTCAGCCCACCATGGCCCCAGCTGCCGGGATTATGCTCCTGACCCCCAGTCTCTGGCTCTAGCCCAGGCCCCTGTCTTGGGCCCCAGACCCCAGACCACCAGCCCCACCCTGGCTCCTCCCCATGGATGTTCCAGAGACACTCTGTATGCACAAGGCTGAACTCACCACCCTCCAGCTGGTGTCACCTAGGACAGAACTCCAGCCATCATCCCTGACACCTCCCACTCACACCGGAGGACCTACAGAGTGTCCATTCTGAATATTTCTCAAGCTGATCAGTCCCCTTCTCTCCTACCTTCAAAGCCCAGGTCCCAGCTCAGCCCCTGGGCCACCACACCCACCTCCTCCCTGATCTCCTTGTCCCAATCAATCCACACATCAGACAGAAGAACCCTTCTCACCCTGGGCCCACCAACTCTGACCTTGCCCTGCCTCAGTGCCTGCCCCACCCTGGCACCTGTGTAGCCATCCCGACAGTGGCATTGGAAGCCATTGGGTAGGTCCTGGCAGCGGCCTTCGTTGACGCATGGCTGTGAGACACACTCATCCACGTCCACGCTGCAGTCGTCCCCTGCAAGAGACCCAGCTGTGGCTCCCATCTGCACCCTCAGAGCCAGACCCCAGCTGAAAGGGTCCACTTTATAGCCAGAGAGACTGGCTCTGACTCAGACAGGGTGGCACAAGGTGAGCAGCAGGACCAGGCCGTTGGGATCCCTCCCAATGCATCCGGCCACTGGCTGGCTGCTTCCCCAGCGGGGGCTCACCCTCAAAGCCGGGAGGACAGCGGCACAGGAAGCCGGCCGCGTGAAGGAAGCTGAAGTCGCCGGGGAAGGTGGCCTGGCCGCCCCCGTAGAGGGCCGGGTCTGAGCGCTGCAGGCACTGGCCCCCGTGCTGGCAGGGGCCCGCCGCACACTCGTCCTCGTCCACCTCGCACCGCTCGCCACTGTAGCCTGGGGGCGCACACACGGGGCGTCGGGTCACACGGGGTCTCCAGGCAGCACCCCTCCACTGTCACCAGGCCAGCCCAGGGCCAGACAGGGACGACAGCTCGGAATGACATCAACAGCGAGCGAGGGACGCATTGAGGGGTGTGGGAATGCCTGTGGCAGCAGCAGCACAAACTATTATTACTAGCAGTGCTGAGCACTTCTGTGCCACGTGCTTCACGGGCATGACACCGTCACCCGCCTCGCAGCAACCCTATCTTGCAGATCAGGAAACTGAGGCTGACAGGTCGCAGTCACAGGCGCGCGCACGCTGGTCCGAGGGCGGCGCCCGCGCTCGCGCACGCGCACAGCGGCGCACCCGTCCCCCCGCCCC
>NW_007726511.1:583424-592744 GCF_000696425.1 Galeopterus variegatus
CCGTGCGCGCACGGCTGGCCCTGGCACTCGTCCACGTCCCGCTGGCAGCTGGCGCCCGCGTAGCCCGGCGCGCACACGCAGCGGTAGGAGCCCACGCCGTCCAGGCACGAGCCCCCGTGCAGGCAGGGCGCCGACGCGCACTCGTCCACCTCGGCCTCGCAGGTCACGCCTGGACAGGGGCCGGAGACACGGGGACCGAGAGGTGACACCCAGAGGCCGAAAGTGCTCCCCAGTTACCAGGAGCGAAGTGGGAGGCTCCAGAGAGAGACTCGGTCGCTTCCTTCCTTCGGGACAGGTGTTTCTTGCGCCAGCAGTGGCTGGCGGTTGGGTAGAAACGTGACAGACATCCTTGTCCTCATGGAGTACTCAGCAGTCTAGGCCAGGAGACGGGGACTGGGTCCATGATTATATAAATGGGGACTGATGTCTAATGCTGATGAACCCAGCCAGAGAAAACTAGATCCTGTGAAAGCAAGAGCAGGGTCTGGTCTGGAGAAGTGGGGGTCAGGGAAGGCTTCTTGGAAGAATACCCTTTTGAAGGAAGGGACAGGGGACTAAGGTGAGCAGTTGGATTCCAGAGAGAGACCGCGGCATTGGTCAGGTCGCGCGTGGGGCGGGGACATGATGCCCCAGGAGGTGGGAGCTGTGTGGAAGGTCAGGAGCGAAGGGGAGCAGGGAGGAGTGAGGCAGGGGTGGCCCGGGGCAGGGCCTCGCGGGCCAGGCAGCAGACTTGGAGCTCATCCTGACAGTTTTAAGCAGCTGAGGGACACGGCCCTGCCACATTTTAGAAGGCTCACTCCTGTGGCTTTGAGGAGGGTGTACAGAGAGACCCTGGGGAGGAGGGGGATTGAAAAAACCCTGGGGAGTGGGGGAGACGCTGGAGTAGGATAACCAGCTCCTCCAGACTTTCTTGCACTGTCTTGGTTTTAAAACTGGAAATCCCTTGGCTGTCCAGTTAGCCCAGTTGGCTAGAGCGTGGCACTAAGGTCACAGGTTCGGACCCCGATACAGGCCAGCCACCAAGAAAACTGGAAGTCCTGAGTCCCGAGATCCCCCACAGTCCTGGGCAAACTGAGACGCTTATGTGGCCCTCTCAGGGAGAATTGCAGAGTTTGGAGATACACAGTCCTAGGTCACTGTGGAGTTCACATGTCACTGTAGACTCCAGTGGGCCCTGCCTCTGCCCTCCAGCAGGAACCCTCCCTCTTCCCAGCTCAATGAGCATGAAACGTGGCCCCTCCTTCCCGTGACCCCTCCCTCCCCTCGCCCCAGCTCACTCCCACCCTCTGTGCCAGGGGGAGCCAGGCCCAGGCCGCCTGGAATCCCAACCTCCCCCGCCAGGCTCAGAAGGGAAGGAGGAGAGAAATGAGTCATGCTCACATCCACCACTCACCCAGAAAGAGTTCCCCAGAGCGTCCAAGCCCCCACATCCGGGCGCACGCACCTGCTGGTGACACACACGCACTCCCCACACACGCACTCAGCCCAGACACCTGCAGATACTGGCAGACACAGAGAGGCAGTCCTTCACTCGCAGAGACGGGCAGATGTGACCCACACTCGCACATACACAAGTAAGACATGCAGACACTGAGACGCTCCAGTGAAGAGAAAGATGCCAAGAACCAGCTTCCAAAATCCATTTCCATCAGCGTGCTGTCTCTTCACTCTATGCCCCTCCCCTGGAACTCAGCCCCCCGATCTGGATCCCTTGCTCTGAGGTGACCTCAAACTGCTCTCTGCCCTTACTTAGTGGCGAGTTGTCTGAACTCAGGGTTGAAGTAGAACCCAGAGTGTCTACACTGCAGACTGCAGCTGCACCCTCCTTCCCAACTTCAGGCCACGCTAGGAAGCAGCTCCAGGACGCTCTTGCCTCGGAGCACGGGTGGGACTCGGACGCGCCATCCTCTGGAGGCGGGAACCGATGTGTGCTCAGTGCCAGTCACTTTTCTGAGCATTCGTGTATATGTTACCCCTCCCCCCCAAGACAGCGGGGCTCCCTGGGGTACATCTACATGACAATTTGAACCAGACCACAGTGTATCTATGCTAGAACGATTGGGGATATTCAGAGGGAGGGGGTCCACATTACATCCTGTGCCACTCCAGTGGAGAAGCTGGACAGTGTCTACGTGACAGCTTGACACAGGTCTGGAGTGAGTAAACGCTGGAAATACTGTCTGAGGTCTCATTAAAGCTGAACCAGGCAAATCTGCACTCTGTAAACTGCACTGCCAGAGATGACTGAGGGGCGTCTCCACCCCCAGAGCCAAACCAAGCTCTGTAAAGGGACTGCAGTAGCATTTGTCCAGGGCCCGATCCATGCCAGTGCTCGCTTGCACATATGTACTCATCCAGGGCTGCCAGAGAAGCGTCAGCTCTTGGAGCTGCTGGTGGGATAGACGTTACAGACCCCCTCCCAGCGAGGCACATTACCTGTGTATCCAAGGGGGCAGTGGCATTCGTAACGGTCGGCCAGGTTGCGGCAGGTGGCCCCATGGTGGCAGGGCCGGGACGCGCACTCATCAATGTCCAATTCACAGTGTGGGCCCTGGAAACCGGGCACGCAGTAGCAGCGGAAGCCATTGGGATCTGGCCCCTGGGGCACACACAGAGCGCCGTGGTGGCATGGCTGGGTGGCACAGCCCTGGGGCTCCGTGGGCCCACAGGTGTAGCCACCACTCTCTGTGGCCTGGCACTTGGTCCCTGGAGCGCACGGGTCTGAGGCACAAGCACTTGGGGTCTCTGAAGTCACCGTTCCTGCAGAAAGAGGAAGCTGGCTGGGCAGGGTGAGCAGGGCTACAAGGACACTCCCCTCCCCCCACTCGCAGGCCCAAACCCAGCACCCGGAGCCAGAAGGCAATGTGGGTCCGTCCCAGCAAGCTGCCCACATGTACACCTGGAGCTGGGAACGGAGTTAGGAGTGTCTGCGTAGCCTAGCTCTGGGGTGGGGTGGGGGGACCGGCGAGCTGGCACTCACTAACTCTGTGAGCCTCCCCTTCATGGTCCCCTCGCACCCTCTGCAGCACCCCTGTGAGGCGGGACTGTCGTGCCCATTTTACAACACAGCAAATGGAGCCTCAACTGGAGACTTGCTGTGGTCACACAGCAAGTTCCCACTGGCACAGGCTTCAAGGTCTGTCCGGGTGATTTCGGCCCCACCCAGGGAGGGGTCTCCTCCGGTTTCCTCTTCCACAGGCTCCACTGGCTCCCGGGAGACCCAGGAGGAGAGGCTGCTCCCCCGCCCCCTCCTCTCCTGCTGGGGTCTGGTAACTCCATCGCTGCGCGAAACTGGAGATGGGCCACCTCTGCCTCGGAGCATGGACGACTTCAAAGGCAGGGACCATGTGCTCGGCGTCTCTTCCCCCGCCCCTCCTCCGCCTCCCGCCTACTGGCCTGGGAACTTCCAGAGGACCCCTGGCCCCCGCTTTGTCCCCCGCTTTGTCAGCAAGTGCTCTCCGTGAACTGCACCAGTGGGGGCTCAGCGAACGCCTGCCACCTGCCGCTGTGATGCCACCACCACACGGAGCTGCCTCTGCCACAGGGTGACCCACCGGTTTGGAAGCCCAGCCTAGAGAGCCAGCCTCCCTCCTGTCCACCCTCTTCCCTTCCTCAGAGGCTTGTCAGGGTGACACCCAGATAAGAACTGGGGCTGTGAAGTGAAACAGCCCTGGGTTCAAACTCCAGCCCAGAAAACTATTAGCTATGAGACCTCGAGCAAGTCATTTCTCCATCTGAGCCTCCACTGCCCGATCTGCAAAGGGGACGATGACTCGAAGCCTCAGGTACTGCTGCCGGTGCCTGCTCGTGTCGGGTCAGTAGGCGATGGGGGAGCCGCCCCCACCTGGAGTTCCGAGAGGCGCCCCTCCCCCCCAGGTTGTCATCCAGACACTAACCAGGCTCCAGAACCGCTTCAGACCTTGCAGCCTCCCCTCCCCCATCTGGTGAAGACCCCCCAGATAAGGCTGGCCGCCTTTCAGGCGTCATCCACATTCCACCCCGCAGGGCTGTCCACTGGCCCGACCCCCACCCTGCCCAATGGGCCCAAGCAGGATGAGGGACAGTGAGACAGATACCCACGGATGGACCCAGGGAGACAGCCCGCTGTCTAGTCCCACCCTCGAGTGCCCAAAGTACCTGGTACAGCTCAACGTGCGCTCGTTCTGAGATTCCCAGACTGGGGGACCCTAGTGCCCACCCGGGGCCAGGCAGCAAGCAGGGCACAGAGGGTCTGAAACACTGTCAAGGAAAGAGGACCTGCTTCTGGCCATAGTTACCCTCCCCAGCTCGGGGCCTGGTCCTATGGGTGAGGGCACAGGGCGCCTGGGCCTCTCGGAGGGCTTATGGGCAGTCTGTCTCTCCCACCCGGCCACTGTGGCTGAGCAGTTCAGAGTTGGGTCTCCCAAGGCTAGATGGGTGGTCCATGGGGGTGGGAGTGGCTCGAACTCCCTCTTACTTGAGCACAGGTTTCGGGCATCAGACAGACCTGAGTTGTATCTGGGGTGCGCACAATGCCCACCTCGTGGGGATGGTGTGAGAAGGCACCGAGGTGAGGGGTGTAGAGCCCTGGCACCCAGTGAGCCCCCAGTGAGAGGCTATGGCCATTATGATCAGGGTCCCTTGACCTTGCATGGCTCTGGAGGACAGTAAGCATGACCCCCATTGTGAAGAGCCCCTATGCTGGTCTGTGCCAACAGACCCCTCATTTAATCCCAACAGGGAGCTGCACCTCATTGTGTCCAATCTCGAGCTTTGTTCTGCTCCAGAGCCCTCCATTCTGGAGCAGTGGGGACCAGGCCGGGGAGACAGCACTTGGGAAAGGGCCCTGGTTGGGGGGTGGGGGGATGCTCCGTCACAGTCTGCCTACCTTTGGGGCTCCTCCCAGGACCTTGGGAGCAGATGGGCCATTACTGTAAGTGACAGAGCCCAGGGGACAGAGCCCAGCCCCAGGGGAGGAAGGAGGTTCTCAGTCCGAGCCAGGCGGGGAGGAGGGCACTGCCCTTCCCGGGAGACACACAGTAGCACCAAACGCCCGCCTGTGAGGGACGGCCGCCTTCCTTGTGCCACCTCCCTTCACCTTCACGTTCACCTCGCGAGGCGGATAGTACTATTATAACTCTTTACAGTTGCGGGAGGTGAGGCTCAGAGATGAGGCGACTTCGCAGTCCCACTGCCCGTGAGGGGCTGGGATCCAAACCCAGTTCTCACGCTCCAGACCCTCCACTCCAGGGTTTCCAGAATCACCTGAGGCCCATATTAAGAATGCAGATTCCTGGGCCCACTCCAGACCTGGAGACTCAGAACCATTGGGCCCAGGGCCCGAGAATCTGCATTGCAACCCTGGGGATTCCTTTGCAGGTTGAGGTGTGGAAGCTGCTGACTTTGGGTCATCTTGTCTTCCAGAGTGAGGAGCCACGGAGGCCAGGCCAGCCCAGGGCAGAGAGGAGGAGAGGCCGGGAGGGGCGCGGGGTGTGGAGGGCAGCTGGGCAGAGGTGGGGCTGTCCCCAGGGCCAGTCTGGAGGGGCGGGGCCTGTTGCCAGGACAACGAGGGGCCTGTGCTTATCTTTACAAATCCCTCCTGACCTCTCAGGCTGCCTGGGCTGACCTGGCAGGGGAGGGATTAACAGACACCCACCCCTCCCCTTCGACCTGCCACCCTGCCCTGGGGAAGGCAGGAGGGACGGCAACCATTTACTGAGCGTGTACTATGTGCTCGGGGATGTGCATCTGTTATTACACTCATATTTGATTCAAGCCAAAAAACATAGGTGCTGTTAAGAAAACTTCTGTTTTTCCAACTCAAAGAGGTTGATAAGCTTGCTGGGATCATTCGTCAAAAAACTAAGAATCAGGTCACCTCCAGATTTCTGAGAGGTCCACATCTCCCAATGCATGTGGCATTTCCACTTTGCAAACTCTGAATTGCCACCCACATACTGTCATTTTAGCACATTCCAGCCGCCTCACCCCAGCACCAGGAAAGTCTCTACAGGTTTTCACAAGAATGGAGGTTCCAATATCAGCCTGAGTAGAGAGGACAGTCCTCCCTGTCTATCCAGAACCTGGCTGTTAGCAATGGCACGTGCTTCAGGCCCCACTCAGTGCTCAGTAACTGCCACGTCACACACACTTATGACAGGTCTGGTTATAACTGCCAGCTGCTGGTGACAAGTGTTTTTTTTTTTTTTTTTTTACTGAAGGTGGATTTTGGCAAACTTCCTGTCTACAAGGCAAGAGAGGATGTTTTTTAAAAGTGACCTAAGATCTCATAAGGTATGAAAGTTTCTAGCACAGGAAGAAAAAAACTGTTCATCTGGTATCACTAGGCTTTAAGGGCAGGGCTGGATAACAGCACGAAACAGTAGGGGTTTACAAACACTGACTCAGAGTCATCAGAAAGTGGTGGAAAAACTCTAAAAAGGCAGAAGTTGGGAATACTCGTTTTCAAGAATGTTTACCCCCCCCCCATTTTAAGGGCAGGGCTGGATAACAGCACGAAACAGTAGGGGTTTACAAACACTGACTCAGAGTCATCAGAAAGTGGTGAAAAAACTCTAAAAAGGCAGAAGTTGGGAATACTCGTTTTCAAGAATGTTTACCCCCCCCCCAGGTTAAAAGGTGTAATTTTGATAACAGCAATCGCAACAAAAACTGTCACAGATGAGAGTCTACCCTGTGCCCGGCGCTGGCGTATCCCAGTGCTTCCAAACCGCAGTCTCCGAGTGCCAGGGCCAGGGAGGCACCTCCTCGAGCAAGGGGAAGACAGAGCAGGTGGCATCTGGACCTGCCACTTCTAACTATTTTACAATTAACACTTAATGGGCTTCCATCTACAATTTCCTTTGAAATTCTCCCACCTAAGTTGGAGAACCACGGCATTCTCTCTCCAAGTTCTTGTAACATCCTGGGGGTGAGTGGGTTTGTCGCTTTTTACAGAGGCACAAAGAAGTCTGCTGTGAAATCCCGGCCCTGCCACACACTAGCTCTGTGACTCTGGGCAAAGTACTGACCCTCTCTGGGCCTCATTTACCTCTTCCATAAACTGGGGTATCATAAGGCCACTGGGAGAATTAAGTTCCACATTAGCGAGTAGCACAGAGCCTGCCCCGTAGTGGCTGATGTTATTCATTCATCAACAAATCTTTATTTGAGGCAAACACCAACTATCCCCAAGTTCCCGACATGGGTGGGGTCAATTGTGTGCGGCTTCCCTCTCCATCCCTGCATCCCCCACCCCCTTCTGGTTGAAGGAGGGGCCAGACTTGGGGACTGGACTCGCTGCCCTTTTGTGCGCTGGGCTCCCTGGGTGTTTGGGGAAGAGGGGGTGGATATGAGAGCGCAGCGTGCCCCATTGTGCTCCAAGATGCTTGGTCCTCTCCATAGCAACCAGCTGGGCCTTGCGGCAGAGTGGGCCCAGGAGGGAGGGGCCCAGCCCAGGGCCTGGCAGGGGTGGGCAGCAGGGCTGGGGGCCCTCCAGAAACCCCCACCCCCTCTGGGATGGCAATTCGTTTTCAAGTGACACAGTCTCCGGCCCCTCCCCAAGCAGTCAGGCTTAGGTAATGGCCTCCAGACATGGTCATGCCTGCAGTGCCTTATCCCAGTTTTGGGGGATCCCCAGGAATGGAGCTCCCCGCACAGAAAACGCAGAGGGAAAGGCTGGCCCTGGGAATCCCAGCAGGGTCATGTGGGAGTGAGTGTGTATATCAGGATACGTTCCATTTATGTGTCACCTCTGCCTCCAGGTTCACGTGGATGTACATTTGGGTGTGAATGCACACGTCCGCATGTGCGTGTTGGTGTCTACAGGCCTACAGGTGTCTGTGGACACCAGTTCATGTGGTGGTGTGTGCCTTTGTGCATGCCACGCACAGGTGTGCAGGTGTGTGGGTGCATGCATGTGTGCACCTGTGTTCATGTGCGTGTGTGTGTACAACACAGGGATCCACAGAGCAGGATGTCATGCCCTCGTGTGCCGACAGCAGAAAGCAGGCACCCAGCACCTCTCACAAGTCCCAGAGTCACCTCAGGGGGCCCAGCTCCTAAGTCCCCATCCCTCCCTGAGCTTTAGTTTTCTCTACAAAGTGGGGTCCTCATCCTTCCGAGCAGCCCCACAGAGAGGATTAAGAAATGAAGGCTTTGCAAGCGTGGGGACCTCGAGCCTCAGAGGAAGGCCCCAGGTAGGAGCTTGGAGAGGCTTCACCCCCAGTCCTGCCATCCGTGGAGCTCTAAGGAGGTGGGGCCACAGGCCAGCAGGCTCTCCTTAGCTCCCTCCTCCAGCCAGGGGCGGTGGAGGCGGGGGACTTCCCAGGCCTGGCCCCTGTAGCTATAGTGATCAAGACCAAGCGTCCCCCTGGACCCCCCAGGAGGAATTCCAGGCCCTGCCCGCGTGAATCAACTTGGACAAAGGCAGAGACCACTTGGCAAATGGGGCTCTGGCTCCAGGGAGCCCTTTCAGCTTGGTCTGGAAATGCCGGGGAGGGGACAGCAGGGACACACACATGTTCCCAAATCCCCAGCCCCCCCAAGGGACCCAGAGCATCCCCAGGCCCTTCCTCCCCCCCCCGCCCTGTGCTGGCAGGGCTACCCCACAAATGGAGGGGTGCAGGCAGACACCCGGCTCCCCTGGGTCTCTTCCCCCTTCTCCACCACAATTACTGAGCTGGAGTCTGCTGCCCCACCCCATGCCCCCCATGACAAGAGCAAAGACCCAGTTCAACCCACCAGAGAATTAATACCCACAGCTCGTGCTGGGAAACAGCTCATGGCTCACCCGAGAGAGCCCATCCACCTCCCAACTTTAACACACTCACAACCTGCACCCCACAACCCAGCACACGACTCAGGGCAGACTCAGGTTACTTGCAGCTTCCCAAACTCAGCCCCTCACAAGCCAGGACCCTCCTCCCCCAGCCCCAACACCCCCTCCTTTACAGGGTACAATGCACCAGGATTCACAGCATTTCCCAAGACACACACCACACCCATATCAGCCCCCACAAGTCACACCGAGCCCCTGATCCTCCCCCCAGCCACACACCACAACCCGCAAGTCCCAGAACATACTCACCTCCTCGGAGCACCACAAAGTTCCAGTGCCCCCAGTGACGCGCCCCTCTGCACCCCACACAGCCTGGGCTCCTCCCAGCCCCACCTCCAGCCTGGGACCCACGCGGACAGCCCGCCCTCAACCCCAGCAGCCAAGGCCTGGGGTGTCAGCCTTGGGGGACAGACTCTCCCCGGGGGCCCCATGGCTTGGGCCCCCACTCACCAGCCAGGAGGGCTAGGGCAGGGGTCTGGAGCAGCAGCAGCAGCAGCAGCAG
>NW_007726511.1:593744-600610 GCF_000696425.1 Galeopterus variegatus
AGCTGACCCGCCCCAGCTCCCTAGGCCGGGGCTCCAGACGTGGCCTCAGAGCCCCTGAGGGTCTGACCTCGTCTCTCAGCGCCCACCCCGCTCCCCCTCCCTCTGGACCCCCTTTCCCACTCTCCTCCCACTTCTCAGGTGGCGCTACCTCAGCCTCCTTGGAGACATTTCTGTTCTGAGGGGCTGTTCAGGGGTCTCTGCTCACCAGGTGATGCCAGCTACCCCCAAGACCTCGGTTATCCCCTCCCCGCCGGCCCCTGCCCTGCACCCCCATCCCTGCAGCCAGGGCCTCTCTCCCCAGCCCAGGCCTGGCCTCTGCTCAGAAGCCCCAGCCCCTCCCACTCAGCCTGTTCCCCCAACATGCTCCTTCCCATGCTCCCCACCTGAACCAAGACACCCCCACCCTGCAGCCCAGCACACCCCCGTTCCCCACAACCAACCACCAGCTCCTGGCAGCTCTACCTTCTCAATGTCTTCTGACCTCCCCGCTTCTCTCTCCTCTGTCCCACCCTGCCACACACAGCCCCTCGCACCATCACCCTCAGGACAAGATCTAGGCACTTAGACCCTACATTGGCCTTGATTTTTGCCCCTGCTATTTACAGCTCCAGAAATTTCACTGCAATCCAAGGCAGCCCATTCTACTGAATGACAGCTCTAACTAAGCAAGCTGTCCTCTCTCCTGCTGGGAAGTTCTTCCTGTGGTCTAACCTTACAGTTTCCTGCTGCATTCGATGTTTGCTTGCTCCAGGCCAGCCTCTAGGCTGGAGAGGGGAATGTCGTTTGGGTGGAGAGGAGTTCTTCAGGGGACCTGCACCCAGGAATCCAGGTCATCGTAAAGACCGTTACAATACAAAACAACAGCTCATTCTTCAGCTCCAGTGGGGAGGAGCATGCCCTTGCTGAAGGGACTTTCCTGAAATGAGCCACTGGCTCCTGCCAATACATCCCTGTTTGGCCCAATGCAGTAACCATAGACTCAGCCCATGCCAGCCCTGGGCTCTGGGATGAGTCCCTGACACCGGAGGGCACAGTCTGTGACGACAGCAGCAGTTGAGGGAGCTCCAGGCTGCTAGAGGGATGGCCAAGGGTCCGCTGAAGTGCAGAGGAGGGAGCAGTGGGCGTCACACAGGGCATCAGTGGCCAGTGGCCACGCTGATCCTCCAACACAGGGGAACTTGTCAATAGCCCGGGTGCCTCGGGGCTCAGAGAGAGAATCCCCGCCCCATCCCCACCCTCCAGTCTTGTTTTCTCCGGGATGGGGTTGCCCCTTGGTTTCTGGGACCCTCCCCACTCTCAAATCTCTTTAATTCTCTGCCTTTCACATACTCAAGAAGCACCCCCTCCTCTCCCCCGCAACACACACGCAACGTGGGAGACTCTCCCCAGTTCATGGGGAAAGCACAGGCCCCACAGCTAAACAGATCCACTCCTCTCCCCCGCAACACACACACAACGTGGGAGACTCTCCCCAGTTCATGGGGAAAGCACAGGCCCCACAGCTAAACAGATCCAGGTTTCAGCCCAGCTCTGCCACGTATTAGCCGAATGACCTCAGCACGTGACTTCCTTCTCTGGGCCTCAGTTTTCCTCTTCTGTAAAATGGGGGTAATAACAGCTTGTAGGGCTTTAATGAGCTGATGCAGCAGTGTGAGCTCTCTATTCCGCTTCTCAGAGATTCCCAAGAAATCCACGCAGTCCCAGGATGGGGGAAACAGGAGGACCGCATGTCTCCCCAGCCCTCCGGGTCTCTGGATACACGGACACAAACACCCACGCCTTTAAGACGAGCCTGGAGGCCACAGGCCGCCCGGCTGTCGCTCCTACCCAAGCCCCGCCCCCTCCGGCGCTGGTCCTGCAGCCGCCCCGCGCCACCTGGTGGTCAGTTCTGGGAGTGTCCCGCGAGGTCTGGAGGGGCCCATGTGAGGGGGACGAAGAGGCCAGGGAGTCACTGGGCAGCAGGCAGGGCTGGGCTTAGACAGGGGCAGGCCATCTTGACCACTCCCTGGTCGGGATCTGGAGAAGACGGTAAGAGCGGGCCAGCCCCTCCGAGATGGTCCTTCAGGAGAGTCCTTCCCCAACCTCCCCACCTGGGGGGGAGGGGCGAGAGAGGGGAGAGGGAATCAGCATAGCCTCAGTTTACCCCCTCAACAACACCACAAGGTCAGCATTGACCTCATTTTACAGATAAGGAAACTGAGGCACAGAGAGCCGAGGTAAGCTGCTCAGGGTCCCACAGCATCAGTGCAGGGCAGGCCTTTCCACTCAGGGACTCTGACTCTAGGTTGACTGTCTCTCCAATCAGCTGCCACCTCCCTGGTCAAGGGGCACCCCGTCCTGGAGCCGAATACCCACCTGCTCTTGAGCTGGTATGTAAGTCTGGCAAAAGGATTTAGTGGCTGGGAGCCCCAGCATTGGCATCAGGCAGACCTGGGTTTGAATCCTGTTTCAAAATCCTGGTCTGTTTCTACTTTTCCGACTTAGTTCACCCCATCTGTAATGGGGATAGTTACAGTATCCATCCCAGAATACCGTGGGGAGTGGGTTGCTGCTGCCAGAGCCCAGCTGTGGGGGTGGGGGTGGATAGTGACCCGGCCCACTGAGGTCACCAGGAGGGATGCCTCCAGACCCTTCCAACGTGGCCCCTGCCCTGGATCCAACCCCCAGGGTCCTGCCCCTCCCTTCTCAGGGTCTCGCTGGGTATTGTTCTCCTTTCTCTGCCCTGCTGATGCCTGTGGACGTTGTCAGGGCTGGTTCCCTTCCCTCGGGACTCCCACGAGGGTGTCCTAATGGGAGACACAGGCAGGAGATGGGAGGGCGGGAGGAGAGAGGGCAGGGTATTTCTTCCCACCCCACTTTCTTCTTGCATTGGAGAGAGATTCTGATTACAGCTCCAGCCCAAGGCCCCTTCAGTTGCTTCCACCAGCTCAAGTCACAGGTCACATGGTTCCCTTTGTGGGCAGGTCTGGGGCCACCCTCAGCCCTGACCTCACCAGGTCTCTGTCTTCCCAGTGTCACCTACTCCCTCCCTCCCTCTTGGACTTCTCTCCCTGTGGCTTCCCCAACCCCTGCTCCTGGGTTTCCCTCCTGCCTTTCTGACTGTTCTCTTCTGCCCCAGACTGTTGGGGTGTGCCAGGGTCTGCTCCTAGCCCCGGCCCTTCTCCCAGCACATTCCTCCCTGGGTGAGCACACACATGCCCAGGCTTCCCGGCCAGCTCTCCACCACTGCTTCCACCTTATCTCAATTCTTGAGGACAAATGTCTTGTATCACCCCTTAGTACCATGCAATGAAACAAGACATACACATGCATATAATTTTTGAAAGAAAACCATACCATTGCCCCAACTGAAATATCAGAAGGAGTCACTATAGGCCTGCAGTGAAGACGCTGCTTCAAATCCTGACTTCTCCACTTCCCAGCTGTGTGTCCTTGGGTAAGTCACTTAACCTCTCTGTCTCAGCTCCTTGGTAAGAAGAGATAACAATAGCACCTCACTGCATAGAGTTGTTATGACATCAAATGAGTAATTATTCATAAAGCATCTAAAACAGTCTCTGGCACATGTAAGAGTTAAATGAGTGTTGATTAAATTAATAAATAAGGAAAGTAATTTAAGATGATATGTATTTCAAATTGTAAATGCTCTTGTCAACTACATTAGAAGACATAATAAAATAATGAGAAATTTGCACTTATACATAGAATCCCCCTGAATGCAACAGCCACTAATGTAAACTAATACAGAGAGTGTCCTGTTGGCAGCTCAAATACCACAAGTAGCGTTGACATCAAGTATGTAATTTTCCAAAATGGTGACAACTTTGGTTAAGGTTCCAAACAAGATAAAACATAATTTTCCTTCAATTTACATGGGAATCGTATTTCTGGCAAATTCAGTGTATGTTAAAAACCATGCAAAAGTGCTCTTTATTTATTTGCAAGTCAGACTTGGGCTCTAAGATTGGACAATTACAAACAGGTGTTTTTCCTCTACATGAATATCTGGCAGGAAATCCAGAAGTCAAATGGCACATGGGACAATTCTGCAGGGTGTGGACTCTCCTAAACATCACAGGGCATCCAGCTTCCCAGGCCCCATCCACCAAAACACCCCCACAAATTCCCAAAACAGCACCCAGGAGGCCCCTGGCTTTTGTACCAACTGCCAGAGGGATTTTTCCAAACTCCAAATTGTGTCTCCTGTCTGTTGACTCCCAGTTGTCCTCAGGCCAAGTCTAAATTCCTGAACCTGGTACCCAGAGTCTTTCATAATCCAGCCCCTTGTTTGCCTCCCCACAAACGCAGATCAACAACCTCAGCCCCCACCATCTCCCCTGCCCCAGTGTCTCTCCCCTCCCCCAACTACACACACACACACACACACACACACACACACACACACACACACACAAACAAACACCCTTTGCTCCTGGGGTCTGCTCCCCAGAATGCACCCCCAGCTGACTGAATGCCTGCTGACAACTTGCTGGTCCTTCAAGACTCAGTTCTAGCATCGCCTCCTCAGAAAAGACTTCTCTGATCCCCACCCCATCCCCAGGCTTGGTCAGGGTCTCTTCTGGGCTCCCACAGACCCCCGGGCTACCCTCAAAGTCCCCCACACTGATCATGCCAGTTCATGTTGCCAGTATAGACATCTGTGTCCATCCTAAGGCAGGGCATGTAGTAAGTGATTAATACACAGATGCGAATCACTCAGCCCTTGCCCTGGGGAGCTCATGTCTAGTGGAAGAAACAGACATACAGACAACGTGCGGAGGTGCTGGCTTCGAGCTGGTGGGAGCCCCAAGGACAGAGAAGCCAGCTGCCAGAGGGCACTTCCCCAGAGGATGTGGGGCCTTGGAGTGTGAAGAGGAGTTTTCCAGATGGAGAAGAGGCAGAAGGCTTACCTGACTGACAACCCAGCACGGGCAAAGGGCAGGTGTGGTGAAGGGCGTCGTGCCTTCAGGAACTGCAGACAGTTCAGGAGGTGAAAGGACAGTGATCAGAAATGACGCTGGAGTGTCAGCCGAGGGCACATGATGCAGAGCCTGTATGTGCCAAGGAGGCTGGACTTTGTCCTGGGGCAGTGGGGAGCCATGGAAGAGGTTACAGCAGGGGAGTGACATGGCAGAATTCCTTCTGGAAAGACTGTGGAAGATGCATTGCAGGGGCAAGAGCAGAAATCATCCAGAGAAAGGTCATGAGGTCTGAGCTGGGACAGGCAGAGGGGTGGAGAGCAGGGGTGGGCATTTGAGCAGCAGGAACAACAGACTTGATGTCCACTGGGGCTGAGAAAGAGACAGCAGGCCAGATGGCAGCCCAGGATCTCAGTTCAGGGAAGTCCCAATGATGAAGGTGAAGATGGGGCTGGCGAGATGGCTTGGGGAGGTGGCGGGGACAAATCTAGTCCTCCCCTGGCTGAAGAACAGTCTGCAGGCCCCTCTGGAGACACTAGAGGGAGCTCCAGGACAGGCCCAGGCTCCTCTCTCCTGCAAGCTGCCAGCCGCCACCCTCTCCTGCAGGCGGAAGGGACCCACCCCACAGCTCAGATACAGGCTCTGGGGTCCAGCAGGGGCCTGGGCCATGTCCAGTGGTTTCACTGTCTCGGGGCCACCTCATCCTCCAGGCCCTGGACTTGCAGGTCAGGAGGAGCCTTCTTAAGGTGGTGGCAGGTGGGGGAAGGTGGGGACAGAGGTTGGGGGCTGCAGACAAGAGGTACTGATAGCCTGTCCCTGTCTAACCCGGCTCTCAGCCCCCTGCCCCCAGAGGGAGAAGGGTAGTGATTCACCCAAGGTCACATCACTGTCAGAGACTAAGCCAATCCCAGCAGGATTGCTGCCCTTGGTTGGGGGTAGGAATGGACCAGAGCACCCCAAGTCGGATGGAATGGGCTCTTGAACTGGAAGAGTGCCTGCAGCCCTTCCAAACCCCTTCCTGACCCTTTCTACAAAACCTAGGTGTGGGGGGAGTTCCCATGAGCCAACCCCCACCTCTCCTGGGACCCCACCCCAGGAATGTCCTGGGACTGGGAGTAATGGCGGCTCAGGGGTGGGAGCAGAGCGTGAATGGCGGGTGCTCTGTGCTTTCTGCAGATGCACCCATTTCACCGTGAGGTGGAGGCCCGGGGGTCAGGGCCTTACCCAGGGTCACTTGGGGAATTAGGGCAGAGCTAAGACTCGAACTCAGATCTCTCACTCCCAGTCCAGAGTTCTCCCCAGCAACGATTTCATGGAAGAAGCATGGAGTTAAACTCAGTCTGCTTTTGGGGTCAAGACCGTCTTGAGTCAAGACTCAGTCTGGGGCTGAAGTCAGGGCTTAGTCTGAGTCCAGGATCAGGGAACAGTGTCTGTCCAGGATCAGGGCCCAGTCTCTGCTGAGGGTCAGGGTTCAGACTGGTGTCCTGCGCATGGCATGGGGAGGCCAGCTAGGAGCTGGAGCCCGTCACCCCTGGTAGAGATGCTCTCTGACCCCTCGGCCCACGGGGTCCAGGTCTTACCACCGCAGGAGCTAAAGGTGGACAGTGCGTCCTCTGTTACCCATTCACTCACCAAGTGTTTACCAACTCCCTCCTGTGTGCTGGGCAACATGGTAGGTTCTGGGGTTACCAGGGAGAACCAGATCCCCATCGTCGGGGAGCTCAGGGTCCAGCAGGGAGGCAGACACTGAACAGGGAATCACAGCCAGATCCTCTGAGCATGCTGAGGGGGAGGATGAAGAGGAATTAACCAGAGGAAATGAGCCGGGGCCGGGAAGGGCCAGGAAAGGAGGTGGCGTTCCAGGCAGGGGGAGTGTCCAACGGGCAAAGGCCAGGAGGCAGGGAGAGGTGACGACGTCAAGGATGGGACGAGGGCCATGTGGCTGGA
>NW_007726511.1:601117-603268 GCF_000696425.1 Galeopterus variegatus
GGCGTTCCAGGCAGGGGGAGTGTCCAACGGGCAAAGGCCAGGAGGCAGGGAGAGGTGACGACGTCAAGGATGGGACGAGGGCCATGTGGCTGGAGTGCAGAGAGCAGGGAGGTGGCCCAGGGCGGCTGGAGAGAAGGGGGGTGGGGGCATTAGGGAGAGACGCCCACAGAGGCAGGGGGGGCCTTGGAAGGCTCCTGCAGGACGGTGTCGGAGCAGCTTGGCATTTGCAAAGGATCACGCCAGCTGCAGAGAAGGAAGCGGCAGTGTTACAATTTTTGGAAAAGTGATTGGCATCTCTACTTGAATCTAAATGGCACAATCTCTTCAAATTTTATGGAAACAAAAAGTGAATAACAAGTGGAGACACTGAAACAGGAAACCTTTTTCCTATGACATCTGATGGAAAAAGCAAACCCAAGCCCCAAATAAGGCTAACAGGGTTTTATAACCTGAAAGAAAGCACGCCGGCAACGCCAGCGGAGCTCACTGCAAGCCGCCTCCTCAGTCCAACTGAGCACCCCAAAACTGAGGCCCACTTGAGCAACATAGCTCTCATTGCCCAGACAGGGAAACTGAGGTTTAAATCAGGGGGACTAACCCAAGGTCATATGTTACAGATGGAACTTAGACTCCGGATTCCCAAGCTTAGACCTCTGTACGCTTCATGCATGTCCACACACACACTCACACACACACACACGTCCTACACCGCACACAAACATCACACCACACACATGCTGTACACTCACTTATACACATCACACCCATACACATCGCACCGCACACACACCACAGCACTCATATTGCACCATACAAGCCGTACACACATCATGCACAGCACACACACACCATATGCACCACATGCACACCACACACGCACCACACACACCACACATTCACACACCACATAGCTACACGTATCACCCTAGTCGCACACTCACACCACACTCCCACACACATCATACTGCACTGACCTCTAACACACACACACACATACACACACACACAGAGGAAATGCTCCCAAACTCAGATATGCAAATATTTGAATGTATACAAGATTCCGCAAACACACACAGACTGGCTTGCACAGACATACACCAGCCTGGAGAGGAGAATGTGCACATCCGCACAGTGCCCCCCTGAGCACCCAAACACATACACAAACATATTCACATTCACACGCACGTGCTCACACACATATATCTGATCACTTTAAATCTAAATACCCAAATACATACAGACACCCACACAGAAACTCCTCCACAAATGCAGATATGTGCAGATATCCACTACACATCCACCAGATTCAAAATTATCCTCAGTACACATCTGCAAACACGGCACTCACAAAGACACACAGACCCCCAGACATTCACAGACACACACACACACGTGCACAGCAAACCCCAGCCCTGTGAGGCCACAAGCAGACAGTCTGGGCAACACAGCCGTATCCCCCTGCTCACACCCAGGCCTGCTGGCTCCTAGGTCAGCGTGAAGAGTCCTGGAGATCCTGCAAGGGCCTGGGAATCTGAGATGGCAAAGTGGCACCTCCTGTGGGAGGCCAAGGACACCGTGCCCTGGCGGAAGAGCCAGGGCTGACTCACAGCAAGTGCTTGGGCAGCTCAGAGGGGCCAGCAGCTGCCCAAGTACCCAGCCCCACGTGCCCTCACCCCTACTGGAGTGTGCAAGTGCGGGTTCCATTGTGTGTTTTATTGGGGAGTGGGGAGCTATGGCCAGGGCAAGGTAAAGATGGAAGGGGAGAGTTCATCTGCTGTATAGGTTAGGGTTCCTTCCTCCCTCCCTCCCTTCCAGTAAAACCAAGACACAGCCTCCGCCCCCCTAGAGTGCAGTCTTGGGGTGAGCAGACACACCGGGGTTGGGCTGTTACCTCACATCATGATCACTGCCAGGAGGAGCCTCGGGAGATCTGCTTCCATCTGGGCCGTGGGACACAGAGCAATCACATCCGTCTCTGAGCCTCAGTTTCCTCATCTGAGAAGGAGGGACCACGACCTCCCTGACCGCCTGTCGGAGCCTCGGGAGATCTGCTTCCATCTGGGCCGTGGGACACAGAGCAATCACATCCATCTCTGAGCCTCAGTTTCCTCATCTGAGAAGGAGGGACCACGACCTCCCTGACCGCCTGTC
>NW_007726511.1:603332-614330 GCF_000696425.1 Galeopterus variegatus
GAGCTATGGCCAGGGCAAGGTAAAGATGGAAGGGGAGAGTTCATCTGCTGTATAGGTTAGGGTTCCTTCCTCCCTCCCTCCCTTCCAGTAAAACCAAGACACAGCCTCCGCCCCCCTAGAGTGCAGTCTTGGGGTGAGCAGACACACCGGGGTTGGGCTGTTACCTCACATCATGATCACTGCCAGGAGAAGCCTCGGGAGATCTGCTTCCATCTGGGCCGTGGGACACAGAGCAATCACATCCATCTCTGAGCCTCAGTTTCCTCATCTGAGAAGGAGGGACCACGACCTCCCTGACCGCCTGTCGAGTTTGTTATTAGAATCAAACGCCATGACGGATGTGGCAATGCTTTGTGGGGGAAGGGAAAGGGAAAGTTTTAGTAAAATAAGAGGTGTTTATTAGGCACTGGCTGTGTGCTAGATCTGGGAGTATGGATAAGTACACAGGTCCTGGAGTCAGACAGGCCCGGCCAGTTTCAAATCCTGCTTTGCCAGGACTAGCTGACCTTGAGCAGGTGATTTAACCTCTCTGAGCTTCCATTTTCTCATCGGTAATATAGGTATAATGTTAGTACCCACTTTACATGAGTGCTGTGGGCTAATGTATGTAAATCTCTTAGCACAGGGCCTGCCACAAAGTACCTGCTCAACTAGTCAGTTCATTTATTCATTTAACAAACACTGAGGACTTACTGTGAGCCACGCACAATTCTAAGTGCTCTCCAAATTCCAACTCTATTACTATCCCCACTTTTACAACCAAGGAAACTGAGCCACAGAAAGGTCCAAATACTTATTCAAGGTCACACACCCGGTAGGAGGCAGAGCTGGAATTGAAACCCAGGTCTACTGGCCTCTCTAGATCCATCAACAAGACATGCACTTCCCTTTTATAGTTCAAAGTTCTCCTCCCCTCTGTCCAGCAGCAGCCCCTGTTAAATAAATCATCCAGTAACATAACGGTTTCTAATTCCCAGACTTGGTTGCAAATGAATTATTCACACTGTAAGGCCTGCAAACTGCTGGCTGGGCCTCATTACCCAAAAAGGGCCACCCGCCCGCAAGATGCCGCTCCCTCCCCTGGGCATGGGTCCTGGCGGGCAGGCCAGAAGCAGCAGAGCTGGCCAGCGCCAGGGCCCTGCTCCAGAGCTGAGCTCCCGGAACTAGGAGGAGGGGCTTCCATCCCCCAATTCTCAGCTTTTGCTTTCTAATAAACTCACAGTCTAATGTTGTTGAGGAAACATAAGCTCTGGACTCAGCCAGTCTTGGGGTCCAGTCCCGGCTCTGCCCTGAGCAGCCGTGTGACCTCAGGCAGGTGCCCCCCCCCCTCTGAGCCCCTGGGGGAAGCTGCCCTGCCAGGCCACACAGTGGGGCACAGGCTCCACTTCACACTTTCTCTTCTTCCTCAAGCTCAGAGTCTGTTTACAGACTAAGATAATCGTCACAGACAGAGCCCAATTCTGGCATTAAATGAGACCCGCTCCAGGTCGCCAACAGATTCCTAATTCCCAGGCAGACTGAGCATCGGTACCACTTACTGAGCCCAGTTCCTGCCCCAGTCCGAGCTCTGGTCCCCGTCTAAGACTGAGCCCTGATGTTACTCCTGGGCTGAGCCCTGACTCTAGCCTTAGATCGATCCCCAATCCTGGTCCCAGACTGAGCCCTGATCCTGACCATGGAAAGCAGAGGACCATTTGAGACAGAGCAGAGGTTTGATAAGCAGAAGGTAGAAGGAGACTGGAGTCTGGCTTAGACTGAGAACAGGACCCGACCAACAACCCATTCAGCCGGGAAGTCAGCACCACAGAATCTCAGCTCGCAGAGAGGTCTTTTTCAAAACCACCTAAATGTGTTCCTCTATGGAAGAACCAAAATCTGAACCAAGAATGGTAAGAAAAATCATACCAGCTGCCATTTCTTGAGCAGAGAGCACGTCCTGGGCACCAAGCCATGGGACCTACTTCATGGCCCACTGCCCCCTCAGAACAACGAGGGTTCTATTGCCACCCATTTTACAGGTGAGGAAGCCGAGGCTCAGAGGGGTGAATGACTTGCTACATGCCTCAGTCATGGCAGAATCCGCATTCAAACCCTGGACCACTCTGCACTTCTGTAGGATCTAGGCTCGTGGGTAGTCCATGAGTCCACGTCACTGTGACCCAGTCCCGACCTCAGACAGGCCACCATTCCTCTCTGGGTACCCCAGTTCAGATGCTTTGATCCTCACATTCATCTTGAGGCAGGCACTATTATTACAGGCATGGCACAGAGGAGGGAACGGGGATCCAGGAAGGGGACACCACTTGTCTGGGCTCACAGAGCTGAGACTCACCCCTGGGATTCCTGACACTTGTCTCCCACCCTCTGTCCATATGGATATATGGAAGAATGAAGGCCACTTTCCCCACACGCTCCACAATGATGACTCTGCATCCCGTGTCCCTCCATCCACTGCTCAGCAGCTGTGTAGTGAGCATCCCCTGTGCACCAGTTCTGGGCTGGATCTGGGGACCGAGTGGGGAACCAGAGGCAGAGCCTGCCCTTGTCGAGTGTTCAGGCTGTCAGGGGAACCACCTGTTAAACAAACACGCCCACAGAAAACGCACGCATCGCATGTGCCGCGTGCTGGGGAGGGGCAGCCCCGGATGTTGTGAGCAGTGTAACGATGACAGTCTCTCTTGGGGATGTTCTCTAGGCCCCAGGGAGCTGGTGGGCAGAAAACCTGCAGAGACAGCCCAGTGGGCTTGGCCTCGGGGGACACAGGCTGCGAGAACAGGGTGAACAATACCCCAGCGGAGCCGGCTGGCTCAGGGAGGCTGCAGCCAGCCCACTGGCTCCTCCAAGGAGATGGGGTCCTGAGGTTTGGCTGCAGCAGAAGGTAAGGGGGGAGGGAGTCTTTTGAAAATCTAACTCCAGATTTGCTCTGTGTGCCATCCCAGCTGGGGCCTGATGCCACTAAGAACTACATCAGAGCTTTAGGAGAAATCAGGAGAGAGGTTATCTCAGGAGGAGGGAGCGCACGAGCTTACAGGTGGGGGTGGGAAACAGTAGGCAGACCCAGGAAGGTGGAGCAAGAAGAGAAAAAGGAGGAACTGGGTCCCGGCCCTTAGTCCTCAAGTTCATGGCTCCCTGGAGAGGCCAGTAACAATGATGGCTGCTGTGTTGAAAGCTGACCATGTGCCCAGAGAGGGTCATGCATGATCTCATTTCATCCTCACTAGATCCAGTAAGATCATACCTCTTGGTCCCATTTTACAGATGGAAAAAACGAGGTCAGGAGGGGTTAAATCAGTCACCCAAGAGCACAGTGTTAGTAAGCAAGGGTCAGGATACAATCCCATGGCTCCAGGCTCCACAGCCCAGGCCACTAACACCCCCATCATGCCCACGAAACAATCAGAGGAAATCTGGACAGGCGAAGGGCAAGGCCCACGCTGGCTCCATCTGTGGTCTTGTCTGTCTCTCCTGCTCAATGGCAAGCTCATTTACCTCTGTCACCACAGAGCTCACATGACACTACGCATAGGATTGGTGCCCAGGAAATACTGTGAACAAATCACCATCATGAGAGCAAATACTTACAACGCGCTCCCCGTGGGCCATGTCACCACAACCCTATGAGGGAGACACCGTCGTCATCCCCATTTCACAGATGGGGAGACTGAGACACGGCAAGTAAGTGGTGAAGCTGCTGTGAGTCACCAGGCAGCAAGTAAATAAATAAACTAATGAACTAAATGAGTAAATGAGTGTGAGTAATGACAAAGGGGAGGAAAGGAGAGTTAGTAAGTGAGAATGGATGAGGGCAGAGGGAGTGGAGGTGAAGCTCAGGTCTCCGCGGCATGGAGGAGAGCTAGAGGCCCTTCTCCCATCACCACCTCTTTCCACCTCCAGCTCCCAGCAAAGGCCGCTTTTCCTCTCCTCTCAGGGAGCCTTATATGCTTTGCCAGGCTGTTGCCTAGCAACAGTGCCCTTACCCGCCAGCCCCGCCCGCTTTAGTCTGCCCGGGCCGGGGTTGTGCAGCCAGCCCTGAGGGCCTGGCCCCAGGTAGGCAGGAAGGGGGGTCTCTGGGTTCCCAAGCTGGGGAAAAGGAGGTCAGAGACTGGGGAGGTGGCCTGGTGGCCTGCAAGTCTGCATGGGCCGAGCATTCGCTCTGAGGGCACTCTGCCTGCTGCAGGGGACGGGAGGGCTGCTCCCCAAAGGTCACCGCGGAAACCACGGGATCTGAGTCTGAAGTCCTGGGTTTGAGTAGCTCTTGGGTGAGTGGCTTCCCTTCCTGAATCTGCGTCCCGGTCTGTGGAATAGGGACGTGGGGCGCACTCCCCGGGGGATGGTGTGAGGCTAGGAGGGGAATAGGAAAGGCTTTGTATGAGGGTGTGGGCTGCTTTGGGAAGCGAGGAGTGTGCTGTCTGTCTCCAGAGGAGAAAGGATCTCAGGACAAAGAGCTGTCACAGTCCCCTCCAAGAGAGGATGGGATGTCGTGCACAGGAGCACGAGGCCTGGAGGGCTCCCTGAGGAGGTGGCACTGGAGCTGGGCCCTGAGGGACTTCTCTGCCTGCAGATGAGGGCGGGGAGCAGGAGAGAAGTCCTGGCAGAGAGAACAACCTGTGCAACGGCCTGGAGGCATGAGAATGAAGTGCAGCTCGTAACAGCTACCATTATTCAGCTCAGGCACATTTACATTCAATCCTCGCGGCAGCTCCATGAGGCTGGAGTTGTGCTCCCATTTCATAGAAAGGGAAATGTGGGCCTTGCCTGAGGCCACACGGCTGGTGAGTGGTGGAGTGAAGTCCGGCCACTGTCCCTGCACATGTGGGGAGCAAAGAGGTGCGGCCAGCAAGTGTGCAGGCGCCTCCCCGTGTGTGCCCTGAGCCACAGCGAAGGGTCTGGACTGTGGGCCGAGGGCAGTGGGGAGCCACTGATGGTTTCTGAGGTAGGAGAGAGAAATGCCCCAGTTGGGTCCTCAGGTCCCTGAGTGCCGTCCCGGGCCATCTGTCTCCACCTGCGACACTTGTCACTCTCTGCATCCATCCACCGCCCCCCCACCCCTGCCGCTTCTCAACCACACCGAGAAACCATGTGTGGCAGTGGAGAATGTAAAAATATATATGCAACCGACAACAACCGGCTGACAGCACACAGCTATAAATACTCTGACGGGTGCGGAAATGTTCCCCGATCCTGCTTCCTGCTGCCTGAGGAGCGGGGGCACGGGCGTTTGACAGGTGGGGTGGTGTGGGGGGGACTCAGGAAGGGAAAGGAAAGGGGACGATCATTTGTGGACCTACTTTGTGCCAAGCTCTTTACAAGCGTCACATCACAGAGTTTTCACAAAACCCTCTCAGTGAATCACCACTGTCATGCCCATTTTGCAGATAAGAATACTGAAGCATGGAGAAGTAGGTCATCTGGGCAAGGTCACATGGTCACACAGTGAGGAGGCAGTGAAGCTGGTGTCCCAGCAAGCTCCATCTGGTGGGAGAGACGAAGCCATGGGTCAACTCTCTGGAAGAAGAGGAGGCCGGCTCCAGGCTCTGCCTCCCTCAATCCTTGCCCAGGGCTAGAGAGAGTTGGAGGCACTCCCCTGCTTACACACCTTCCATGGCTCCCCATTGCCCTCCAGATTAAGAGCAAACTCCTCAGTGTGGCCTTCAAGGCCTCTGCCAACCCCCAGGGCCCACCTGCTGCCATTGCCCCGGATCTCTGAGCCTCAGCCACACTGACCTTCCCTCAGGAAGGTCACAGGCTGAGCAATCTCTGCCTCTGTACCTGCTGTTCCCGTCACCAGGCATGCTGTTCCCTTCTGGTTACTTCTACTTACCCTTGGGGGGCCTCAGCTCAAGTGCCACCTCCTCAGGGAAGACTCGCTGGCCTCCTCCACAGGTCACTTGATGTTTGATGGGATGAAGTGCTTTCCCCGGGAGATCCATAGCACAGCTGCCGTCGTGTGGGTCATTGTGGGTGGGGGCCACTGTGGAGAATGGCAGAACCAGGACCGATGTGGCCACGGAGCTGGGACCCCAAGTGCTTGGCTGCTCAGGAGGGCCCATGAGAGGCCTCCTCATTGGCAAGAGGAAGAAGGTCACGCCTCTGTGATGAAGGGGCAGGGCTGGGGTGATGACAGCCAGGGTGAAGTGTACTTGGAGCTCGCTGGAGACAGGCTGCAAGTGATGGATGGAAAGGGACTGGAAGGGGAGCTGGCCTCAGGGCTCTGCAAAGAGAAGGAGAGGAAATGGAGGAGGGAGACAAATGGGAGGGACTCCTGGGGCCCTGCAAGGGGGACTGGGCACCCACTGAGGAGAGGAAATAAGCTGGCTCCATCTCTTGGACCGTCGTCGTGTTCCAGATCGGCTGTCCACAGCCGGTCCACACCTCTGGCCAGCGTGAGGCCTAAAGGGAAGGCTGCCAAGGGGGTTATGTGTCCATTTTCAGGCATCCCTAGAGGCCAGCACCGCCCAATAGAAATATCATGTGAGCCCCTCGTGCAGTTTTTAATTTTGGTTCTCTAGTCGCCATTGTTTTTAAAGTAAAAAGAAGCAGATGTAGTTAATTTGGATGTTTTATTTAACCCAATATACTGCAAATATCATTTCTACATGTAATCAAGACGAAAAAATTATTAATGAGATATCTTACTTTTCTTTTTCATGCTAAGTCTTCCAAACCCAGTGTGTTTTACACTCAGCAACGCATCCCAGTCTCGACCAGCTGCATCTCAGTGCTCCACTGCCACATTAGAGAGCACAGCTCTGGACTGTAAAATCCATGAGAGTTGGGACTTGATCACAGCCACCATTATTATCTCTAGGGTCTGGCATATAGTGGATGCTCAGGAAATTATGTTGAACAACAGACTGGCTGGCTGGCTGGATGAAAGAACGGACGAGTGAACAAATGGTCAAGCCTTGTCAGATCAGAAGCCAGACTCCCAGCACGGGCTGGGGGAAGAGCGTGGAGATTAATTCTAGTCCCACCTCTGCATCCAACTCTCTACGTGACTGAGTCCCTCCCCTTTCTGGGACTCAATTCCACCACCTGTTCAATGGCTGGGGGGCTGGACTTTGTGATTTTCCTGGGTTCTCACCAGAGGATTGTCCCCAGAAGATGGGAGTCAGGCCCTCAGTGAGCTCCCTGCTCTTCTACCCCCATTACCGTACTTTCTCTCCACCTGTGTGGGAGACAGGAGGTCTCAGAAAAGGCCTCCACGTGACCTTCGGTACAGAGCAGAGCCAGACCCCAGAAGGGGAAATCAAGGCAGGTCTCCTGCCACACATTGACCTTGGTACAGGCAACAAGGCCAAGGTGGGTGCTTGGGCTTGGCCCTCCTTTGGCTATCTCCATATCTCACATTTGTTCAGAGTCGGAAAGAGAGAAGGGCAGGGCTTATCCCTTTAATTCTTCAGAGAAGGAAAAGGAAAGCCAAGAGATGGGCCAAGACCAGTCTAAGGTCACACAGGGAGCAGGGCAGAGCTGGCTACTGCTCTGAGCCTCTGTTTTCCTCATCTGAAAAATGGGTACAAAACCTGACTTCATCCCAGCAAACATCAATTCCTCAAATACAGGCTCTACTACTTAACAACTCTGATCTTGGGCAGGATGCTTACCTTGCTGTTTCTCAATGACCTTATTTGTCAATGGGGGTCATAACAGTACCAACCTTTCAGAATTGTTGTGCCAATGAAATGTGTTGACGTGTAAAGCACTCATAAGATTGCCTGGCATACCGTATGAGTAATAGATATTATTAGTCTCCATCAAGGAGCTATTCTGAAGTTTAAATGAGGTGAGGGGTGTGACCAAGGTCTGCAAAACTCTAAAGTCCTCTCTGGAGAGAAAAGCACCTTTTGGCTGCAAAAGACGTCATAAACTATAAAATGCATTGTGACTTGCAAAGCATTTTGTAAATGGTGCCGCACTAAGGAGACTATTGTAGATTTGCTTTTTATAATCGAAAAGCACTTCAAAATCATAAATCACTTTGGGGACCATAGAGCTCTTTGTAAGGGTTTTCTAGACTGTTGAGTGCTGTGCAAATCGGAGACAAGTGGCCTTTTGGAGACATGGGCAAGAAGCAGGGTGGGAGTGGGGAGAGGAAAAATCCAGGCCCAGAGGATAAAAACAGCAGCCATTCCCCTCTGCTCTCATCACGTCCCGTGCCAGCCAGCGCAGAGAAATTCCAGCAGATCTGCAGATTCCTGCGATTCTGTTCCGAAGCCAGGGAGGCCTCTGCATCGCTGACTCAGCCAAATGGATGGCAAGAGTTAGGCAGGAATCGGCCGCACCTGCCTTTCCTTTCCTTTTTTCTTTTGTCTACCACAAAGGCAATGAACATGACACCACTTAAAGATTTCTCTCTTGGGCTGGGGAGGTGGCGAGCTCCTGGGCTGTCTGGTGACCTTGCTCTGAGGCCCAGACCTGGGCCTGCTCTGAGACTCAGCCTCCACTGCCAAAGGAGCACAGGGGTGCAGGGGGTGCGAGGGCTGAGGGCAGGTGGGGACGCCGCCTTCAGACAGCTGCAGAGCAGTGCAGAGGCACTGGGCTATGAAGTTCCTGGGTTCCAGTTCCAGCTCTGCCACTTCTGTGTCTATGACCTTGGGCAAGTTCCTTTGCTTCTCTGAGCCTGCGTCCCTCAGCCGTACCTGGGGTTGATAATGCTCATCTTGCATGTACGTGCTTAGGTGGCCTGAGGTGCATGCTTGCTCTGTCCCTTCCTCTTAGCACAGACCTAAGCGCCTCCTAATAAGGTAGGAATAGATGCAAGGCAGTTTCTACAAGGGAGGGGTTATGAGCATGGGTTTTCAAATCATCAAAACCTGGGTTCAGATCCTGGCTCTGCTCTGTTCCAGCTGTGTGTCTTTAGACAAGCCACATTACCTCTCCTAGCCTCCATTTCCTTGGCTATAAAATGGGCATAATCATAGTCCCTACCTTGTAAGATGTTTGCAAGGGTTCAAAGACATATGGTATGCATGGCACAAAACCTGTCACATGAGAACTGCTCCATAAATGGTTACGATGATTAATTTGGGAGTCCCGTTGTACTCCATCACGCCACGCCCTTCTTTAAAATCCTAGGTGATTCAAATATATGCCACTGAGGCAGAGAAAGGGACTGGGCTTTGGAACCTAATGTTCTATGAATGCCTGTGGGGTTCCACACAGAACCCTCCATGGAGCAGGCCGTCTGTGGGCTGGGAGAGGGCCTGGCCAGACGGTGGAGAGAAGAGTATGCGGGCTTTGGAGCTGCAGGAAACCTGGTTTTGAATCCCAATCCTATTAGCTCCGTGACCTTGGGAGAGTCACTTCACCCTTCTGAGCAGCAGTGTCCTCCTGTGTTAATTGGCCATCAGAATCCCTACCTCCCAGTTTGGTTGAGAGCATTTGGCAGCAATCGGTAAAAGAATGTCACATACAATTGTCTGCCACGGGTCCCAGCCTAGAGTTGGAGCTCCAGAAGGTATGGTTCTGTCGCCTTTCTGAACAAGCTTGGGGGTAGGAGGGAAGGACAGGTATGGCCCCAGCACTGGCCCAAGCATCTGATGGGAAGGACACTGCTCTGGGAGACAGGAGGTGCGGTCCTGTCCTGGTTCTGGGTCCTGTCCTGGTTCTGGCCCATCGTGATGTGTGACCTTGGCCACGTCACTCCCATCTCTAAGCCTTGATGACCCCATTCAACTCAACCCTGAGAGGCAGTTAGGAGAGCCGGAGCTGGGTGGTCCCAAGTGAGACCACGGTGCTGATAACGCCAAGGTCAAGGGTTTAGATGCCCGTACCAGCCAGCCGACAACAACAAAAAAAAAGAGGTGAGCTTCGGAGGCAGATAGACCTGGTTTAGCCAATTACCCGGAGCAAGGCACTCAACCTTCCTGATCCTCAGTTTCCTCAACTGTAAGAGAAGGATCCATTGGTGTGTATATCTCTTCCCAATTCTGCATTCAGTGATGTCATGTTGGTAGCTTGAAATTGGCCGGCCACAGTGGGAATGTTTACACCAAAGAAATTGGCAAACACTACAAATCACCCCGACAGTTTACCAACCCACCACTGGGACTCAGATGATACTTATCACCATGGGTGTTGGGAGATTCAGAGAACTATTGCCTGTTTTTTTAAGCACTTAGCACAACACCTGGGACACAGGGGCCACTGACATGGGCTAGTTAAACACACCTAACATCTGTCAGCCATCACTTAGTCCCTGGCCCAGCATAAGATGTTCACACCTGTCATCTCATATAACTTTGAAAGCCCTAGGAAATTTCTAGAGGAGGAAATTCAGGCTCAGACAAGCTTGCTGTCTTCAAATGCAGTTAAGTTTTTCAGGCCTACTATGTGCTAAGTGATCTTATAAATCCACCTCATTTCAGCCTTATAGTCCCCTTTCTCTCATCACAGATGAGGAATCAAAGGTCTAGAATGGACAAGTGACCTGCCCAAGGTCAGACATGGAGTCTGAGACTTTGGTATCTGTCTCTATCTCTGCCGGGCACCCTGCCCAGCACCTCCAGCGGCATCTCCTTCTGGATGAGGGCAAGCTTTGCTGATGTGATTCCTCTGGCCCTTTCCAGCTCTGACATCCTCGGTATTTAAATCAGCACATGAATATTTCACAAGCATCCCGGGCGAAAATAACCCCCTGCCTGGTTATGTCAGGCTGCGGCCCCAGTCGCTAGGCCACAGCTCTCTTGCTATTTGCGAGACATGCGATTCTGCGAGGCCTCCCAGCAGAAGCCCAAGGAATCGATAGTCTTTAAATAAATAATTAGAGGAGCTGAAGACATCGGCACAGCCAGGAGGGAGCAGGGGAATATCAACTCGTAACTCTCCAGGTTCACTGTTGAGAGCTCAGTTCTGTTTCTTGGGCAAGAAATGTGACGGCCCGGGGGGAGGGGGGCAGAGGGTGACAGATGGGGGGGAGGGGGGCAGAGGGTGAGAGATGGGGGGGAGGGCAGCAAAGAATAGTATGGAACCAACAATAATTGGTATTTACTGAGCACT
>NW_007726511.1:615232-619489 GCF_000696425.1 Galeopterus variegatus
GGTGAGAGATGGGGGGAGGGGGGCAGAGGGTGAGAGATGGGGGGGAGGGCAGCAAAGAATAGTATGGAACCAACAATAATTGGCATTTACTGAGCACTTCCTGTGTGTCCAGCCTTGTCTCATTATTGCCATACCTGACATTCCCCTAGTCACTGAGGCTCAGAGAGGGGAAGCCAGTGGCCCAGGGCCACACAGCTAGGCAGTGGCAGAGGCTGCAGGCCTGTCTGACTGCAGAGCAGGGTTTCTCAGCCTTGCGCTAGTGGCATTTGGGGCTGGATAATTCTTTCTGGTGAAAGTTGCCCTGCTCGTTGTAGGATGATTAGCAGCATCCCTGGGCTCTACCTCCTAGATGCCAACAGCACATCCTCCCCACTATGACAACCAAAAATGTCCTTCAATGTCCCCTGGGAGGCAAAGTCGCCCTCGGCTGAGGACCACTGCTAAAGAGTCTGTGTTTACTTTGCTGCTCTCCTCTTCTGCTTTTGGGATAAGGATTAAAATCTTTCTCTTGGCCTAGCTGAGTGAGAACACCAACTTGGCCACTCACTGGCTGTGTGGCCTTGGGCCAGTTCTCAACCTCTCTGTCCTTCAGTTTCCCTCTCTGTAAAATGGGGGCCTCCCAAAAAACGATCGTGAGGATTAAACAAGCTAGTACATACCAAGCATTCAGAGCCGTGCCCGTGTGAGCCATTGCTGGGATCCAAGGGCCTGCAGGACCAAGCCCCAGCCATCTCTGTAGCCAACCTGACACCACTGTCCCCATAAGAAGAGGAAAAGAACTGTCGCAGAAGCCTGGGAAGAAACACTGCTGCACTATTCCTCCCACCAGCCCCTGAAGAGTTGGGAAAATAACAACAAGGAGGCTCGTGGGTCCCAAAGGACCCCAAGGTGGTGAGAACAAAAGCTGCTGCTTCCTCTGTCCCCGCAGTGCCTCTCTCTGCGTGTGGAAAGGGGCAGGAGGCACTGTGCACCGACTTAACAAAAGCATCTGACGACAGCGCAATCCCTCTTATTATCCAGGAAACTATAAAAATACATATAAACAAATATATTTTATCACAGGAGCTGGTCATCCATTTTATTGGCCTACAGTGCATGTTTTTGTTTTAATGACGTCTATTAAAAACAAGGTCCAGAACACTGTCCTTGTCTGGGTGCTTGTGAGAAACTGTTTCCAGAAGGGCATCTCAGAGCTTGTCCCTACAGACACAGCTTCCAATGCAGGGGTGTGTGTGGGCACAGCTAAGATCCTCCCTTTCCCAGGAGGAAGGGTCCCCAGAGATTACCTGGTGCAGCCTCGTCATATTGTAAAGGAAACTGAGGCCCTGACAGGGCAGTGCTCTGTCCAGGATCATAGAACAATTTGGTTTAGCAACTGTTTTCTGAGTATATGTTTCCCTCTAGCTGCTGTAACAGATACCCCCCTCTCAGTGACAAAATAGTCACCTTTCTTGCTCACATGACAGGTGTTCCTGGTTGGTGGATGGGTCTTCCACATGGTGACTCAGGGACCCAGACTTCTTCTTGTAGCAACCCCCTCCCCTAGAGCCTCAGAAGCATCTGCTTTCATCTGGGGGAGGGAGGAATTTGAGGGACTGCACATTGGAGGATTTTATGGGCCAGGCCTGGAAGCAGCCCATGTCCCTTCTGTCTGTGTTCCAGAAGCCAAACCTAAGTCACATGCCCACCTAACCACAGGGAGGCTGGGACATGTAGCTTGGCCAGGTGCCCAAGAAGAGGAGTAGGACTGAGATGGGAGACCTGCCCTCACCAGGCTCACGGTCTAGCAGTGGGAGATGGGGGGACACAAACATAGGTAACTGAGGCCCCAGCTTGAGGTTCAGAATAAGGACTCATTATCTGTGCCCCCATCTCACTGATCACCGGAAGTCCATTTACTCTTCCCTAGAGGGGCCCTCCACCCTGTGATAAGTTCAAGACTCCCAGCGTGCTTGCTGACTCAGTCCCAAAGGAGTCGGCAGTCCTCCTTTCTAAAGGGTTGCAGAGAAGGAACTGGAAGGGCTGGTTCATTTCCTGAAAGGCCCTATTCTCTGCCTCAGGCCCTGCAGTACAAGGGTACTTCAAAAAGTTCATGGAAAAATGGAATTAAAAGATAATACAGATCTCGAAGAGCCCTCATATTTCTTTTTGTGGGGGGGGGGAAGGAGGGAGCCTCTCTCAGCATTACATGTCACTAGACACGACCACAGGCCCCAGCTCCCAACAGAGCAGCACTTGAGAGATGGCACAGCATAGTTCCCTCATGCCTGCGCATGCACATCTCTCAGAGTACTTCAAAAAGTTCATGGAAAAATGGAATTAAAAGATAATACAGATCTCGAAGAGCCCTCATATTTCTTTTTGTGGGGGGGGAAGGAGGGAGCCTCTCTCAGCATTACACGTCACTAGACACGACCACAGGCCCCAGCTCCCAACACAGCAGCACTTGAGAGATGGCACAGCATAGTTCCCTCATGCCTGCGCATGCACATCTCTCAGAACCAGCTAGAGCAGACATTTACTGCCCTTACTTGACCAGCATCTATTTGGGGGAATCCCAAGATGTGGGAAGGAGGTCCACCTCCCCCCACAGAAGCTGACTGGGGCAGACATTCTGCGTTCACGGCAATGAGAAAGAATATGGACGTGTGGCCTGAAGTGTGGCCAAGAAGACACGCCCTCCCAGGACTGAGTCTTTGGACTGATGTGGAGGCACAGAGTCAGTCAGACTTTTTCAGGCCACTGCAGCAGAAAGGCATCTGGTGGTACATGGCGTCTCCGTGGCTGGACATGCCAGCAGGGACTACAGTGACCAGCTGGCAGGCAGCAGCCTCCCACGTGGCACCTTGGCTGGGTCTTAACTCTCTGGGTTCCCGTCAAGCCTGTTTCTCCAGTTTCCCTGTCAATTTTATGAGTTACCTGATACTTTTCCAAACAACTCCTTTAGGTTAAATGAGAGTGTGTTGAACCCAGTAGCCCAGCTCCCTAATATAGCCTTGGGACTGTACCTGAGGCACCGACCAACTCCCACCAGGATTTCCTTCACTGCCTGCTTCACCCAGCGCCACCTCAGACCCCAGACAGGTCTAGCACCTTCCACCCTCAAGGGAAAGGCCAGGAGAACCTGTCTTTTCACACTTCTTCAACATTCAAAGTCCCCAAGAGGGCTGTGAGCAGAGCCAATGTAATTGGTTTTCTCTGCAACCCTATGTATTTTATTTTATGCATTTAAAAACATTATTCTGAGAAAGGGCCCATAGGCTTCACTTTTGGTGCCAGAGGGGTACAGGCACCAAAAAGGTGAGGATTTCTCTGGAGTGTAGCCCCCGACTGCTTGGATCAGGATTCCTTCCCCCATAACATGGAGCCCCTTGCCTTATGAGACCCCTCCCTAGTCTGAGGGCCAACCCATCCTCCCCTACCATTCCTTCTAGAAATAGCTCCTCCTTCTTCTTGGGACCAGCTCTTCTCCCCACTTCATCTAGGTAGGTGGTCCCGGCAGGAGTTACTATATTGTCACATGGCCTCACTCTCCAGCCATCACTGACTGGAGGGGCAGGCCCCTGACCCAAGCTTGGCCAACCAGGTCCTTTCCTGCAGTTATGTGTGTGTCGCCTAAAAACTAGAACTGAGCGGAAACAGTTATCCTCTCCCCGGTGAGGACTCTGGAGCTGAGGGCAGTCTCGTTTTCCACAAAGCAGGAAGCCAATTTGAATAGAGAGAGAAAAGACAAGGAAGAGAAGGGCAGAGGAGGGCAGGAGAGGGGACAGGAGAGGAGGAGAGGCAGCTGGCTGCATCGCAGGCCGTGGCCAGCTGTGCCCACCCAGCATGTGGTTGTTCATTGCTTCCTTGAGTTCCACCCCTTTTGCCTCTGTTCATTGGAGGTGGAGTTTATCACTGCCTGTCTTGTTCCTGCTGAATCCCCAGCATCTGCACAGAGCCAGGCACGTAGTAGGTGTACAGTCAACCTGTGGGAATGAGTGCATGTACAAACTCGTGCAAAACAAGAACGTGCAAGGTACGGAGGACAGAGCAATGAACACCACGTGGGGGACGTCAGCAACCGCCTGGCATGGGAGGGGACCTGCAGGAGTTTTCTGGATGAGCACAGTGGGGGGAATGGAGGGACAGGGTGGCAGTCAAGGCTTGAGAAGACAGCAGGGACTGGATTGAAAAAGACTTAACTATCGGACTAAAAATGAAGACTTTTATAAGGCGTGGCTGAGTTAGGTCTAAAGCCCAGGTGTTCCTGATTAT
>NW_007726511.1:619923-623765 GCF_000696425.1 Galeopterus variegatus
CAATGAACACCACGTGGGGGACGTCAGCAACCGCCTGGCATGGGAGGGGACCTGCAGGAGTTTTCTGGATGAGCACAGTGGGGGGAATGGAGGGACAGGGTGGCAGTCAAGGCTCGAGAAGACAGCAGGGACTGGATTGAAAAAGACTTAACTATCGGACTAAAAATGAAGACTTTTATAAGGCGTGGCTGAGTTAGGTCTAAAGCCCAGGTGTTTCTGATTATGGCCAGAGCTCTGTCCAGGGTGTCCCTGCAGAAACGAATGTGTGGGTCCTGTAAGCTCCCTTCATGTTCCAGCCTCTAGAGATGCTGCTGATGAGAAAACCAGGTCCTCCTCTGACCCCACCCAACAACTCTCCTAGAACTGCCCTCACTGGGGCCACCAATCAGCCCACCTGTGGCTAGATCCAGCAGACCCTTTTAGCCTGAATCTCCCTGACCTCTCTGCTGCTTTCCACATTCTGACCTTGACCCACACTGTTCACCCCCAAGTGGCTGCTGCTCTGTCCCTCTCTGGGTCTCCTCTTCCTGGGCCCACCTCCACCTCTTAAAAGTGGGTGGTCTCCCGGTGGCTGTGCTGTGTCCTCCCTTCACTTTATGTCCATGCTGGACAACCTCATCCACTCCTGCGGCTCCAGGGACCATTTAGAGCTGGGGCTTCCAAATTTCCATTTCTCATCAGCTCCAGACCCAATTAGCCAATGGCTGGACCTTCTGGTGGCTGTGCTGTGTCCTCCCTTCACTTTATGTCCATGCTGGACAACCTCATCCACTCCTGTGGCTCCAGGGACCATTTAGAGCTGGGGCTTCCAAATTTCCATTTCTCAACAGCTCCAGACCCAATTAGCCAATGGCTGGACCTTCTCCCCAGGCTACCCTGTGGGCACCTTAGCTAGACTCAGACACATCCCAAATCAGACTCATCCTCTTCCCCTCCCACCCGCTGTCTGCATCCTCAACATGATTCACACAGCACTTTCCCAATCAGCCACAGGGGGGAATGGATTCCTAGCTGCATCGAAGATGGAAGGAAACAGGCTTGGAGGAGGGCAGGACTGAGCCACACACGTGCATCCACGTGACTCCAAGTTCGCACCGTTTGATTAGGACTCGGGCCTGAGTTTTGATTAGGACTCAGGACCATGCAATGTTTCTCACCTCTGACCCTTGGGCCTCCTGGGGCCAGGGCAGTAAATGTTGACTAGATCAATTTCCACTGCGCTTGGAAGTCAGTGGTCAGCTGCTGACCACACCGTCAATTATTCAGGCTCCCTGGGATTCCACTGAGAGCAATGTTTTAACTAAAATACAGCTCCACTGTCCTCATGCCCCCGACTTTCCCTCAGAGGCCTGGGCAGGGGTGGACAGCCAGCCAGGCCACCTCCCCGGGCAGCCAGGCAGACATCTGCCAAGACTCTCGATCCCTCTCCCTAACCAACAAACTAGACCGGGGCCTGGGAGCTTCCTGGTCCTCAAATCCCTCGGAGGCGTTCCTGGTCTGACAAAGGCTGAGGCCCTGAGGGCAGAGCTGGGATCAGCCAACAGAAGTAGGCTGAGGCAAGTTTCAGTTTGGTTCCATAGGACACAGACTTTCTTGTCACCAGAGTCAAACAGATGCTCCAGGAGGCAGGGAGCCACTCGTCCACACAGGCTGTGACAGTCCACAGTGGACTCTCATTAGGAGGATGTCGATCCACGGGGAGAGTCCGGGGCTGCCAACAAGTAACAACTAGAATTTCAAATGGGCTTTAAAATTCATCAAGCTTTCAATGACATACGTCATCGTGTGGCCTCAAGACTTTTTTGGAACCAGGTGGTGCATAAATAAAAATGCATTTATTCAACAGTTGTTTATTGAGCATGCCAGGCACTTCGCTGGGCACTACAAGAGGAGGAAAGAATATAAATTGGGCCCTGCCCTCGAGTGACAGTAGCACCGAACACTAGTAGTAAGGACTTACCACGTGTCGGGGACAGTTCTAAACACTCCACATGCTTCAACACATGTTACCCTCACAACGACCCCAGCAGGTGGCTGCTGGTGGTGTCTCCATATTACAGACAAAAATGATTTTTACAGATGAGGCACAGAGAGGTGCAAAACTGTGCCTGAGGTCACACAGCCTGTGTAAAGGATGGAGCGGAATTTGAGCCCGGTCTTCTGATTTCAAGCCTCTGCTCAGAGTCGGGTGAGGGAGGCTGGTAGACGTCAGGGCGATGATCACGTAATGATCTGATGACAGAGCTGTGGAGGGAGTACAACACGCACAACTAAACTATCCGGGATGTGTGTTGGGGGCAGGGGGTGACAGTCAGAGAAAGCTTTCTAGAAGTGTCCTTGAAGCTGAGACCTTCAGGAAGAGGAGTTCTCTGGGGGAAGGGTCCAGGGAAGGCACATTCCAGCAGCGAGAACTGCACGTGTGCAGACCCTGGGGCTTCAGCCTGCCGCCAGGACCCCCTCTGAGCCTGGCAGCTGCGGATGGCTGAGCCTCAGCCATCCCCCTCCCCCTTGCTGGGCCCACTTCCTCTTTGTCTGTCGGCTGTATTTTTAGATCTCCTACTTTCTGGTGCCAGAGGATGGGCTAATAGGGTCTGGGCCTTCCTCAGTCAGGTTGTTTATATTCTCCCCTCCATGGTGTTTCTGTCACGGCCCCTCCCCGTGGAGACCTGAACTGCAGGCCTGATCGGAAGCCCTGGTTTCTTCTCCGATGTAGTTATTGACTATTCCAGTGGGACCCACACTCAAATGCCAGTCAACACCAGGTCCCCCCACCTCACCTCTCTGCTTTCTCTCCTTCTTCCTGCCAGTTTAATTCTACTCCACTCCATCGATCTCTATCTGTGCCAGATGCTGGGCTGGGCTCTGAAGAGACAGACCTAAAAATGACACAGGGGCCTTTAGCATCATGCGTGCTAGAGTCTGGGTGCACGTATGTGATTCATGGCACAAACTGGGACATGTATGAAAGTGAAGGGGTGCTATTAATAACTATTGATTATTGATTATGCCAAGACCGAAGTGCAAGCCCTGGCAAACTGAGCTGCATGGTGACTCCAGCTCAACAGAAGGATAGGAAAATGAGGGGACATTTGACAAGTGGAGGACAGATAGATGGAGTCTTGGAAGGGAAATAGCATGTGTTTGTAACTCTGTGGCAAGTCTGTGGAAGAGTGGAGAGTTTAGGGTGACAATAACCTAGTACATGGGTCCCTGTATCCTAATCCTGAGCCATGGAGAAGGGGTGGAAGGAGACTCCAGCTGGGCTCAAGATGAGAAAACGTGGACAGTTTGGTAGACTAGTTAGCACAGGGTGCAAAAACCTTACAACTCTGCCATGCCTGTGTCCATGGCAGGCATCACTAATTGATCACAGCACCCTCCTTCCCACCGAGCCCAGAATCAACCTCATAGATTTCAACACCGTGCTCTGGGGGACATTCGTTACTAGTTGTCAAGCTGGTGCACTAGGTGATACCTACTTGCCATCAGGGGCTAAGCAGAGGGTACGAGTGTGTACCTAGCTGGAGATGAGGTTGGAGGTCAGATTGAGAGAGGCCTAGAATACAAAAGTAAGGACATGGAATATTATTCTCTAGGTAATCGGGAGCCATCAGAGGATGTGAAGGGGGAGTGTCACTACCAGTGGAGGGATGGAACTGGGTCAGGGAGACCAGCGAGGGTCACCCGGAACCTGAACCAGGATCAGAGAAGTAGGTCCGATGACCAAGATGTTGTGGGGCAGAGAAAAGAAGAGTGTGGCTGGGCTGACTCCCCAGTTTCTGGGGTTTCTGAGTTTCTGGCCTGGTGTCTGGGAAGATGCTGTTGGCAAGGTGGGGTGGGGG
>NW_007726511.1:624765-627405 GCF_000696425.1 Galeopterus variegatus
GGTGGGGAACAGCATGGTGGGAGGTCCTGATAGGAATCTTCTGCCCCAGAGGTCACCAAACATCGAAGGCCACCCTGAGATTCTACGCCCCCATGGGGAGAGAGGCCAAACTGGTTTGGTGGGTTTTACCCTGAGAGTCATTAGAGTCTGGAGAAATTTACCTTTTGAGGGAACAATCACAAAAATGTCTCCCCCACCCCTCAGGACTCCGCAGATGGGGGAGGGTTCTGCAGTGGTTCTCCTCTCCATAGCTGAGAAGCAGGAGCCCAAGGGTACTGCTTGCCAAATTTGGGGGTGACTGCAAGAAGGGAGGACTGCCATGTCATTCCCTGCTTACATGTCTGCTCAGCTGGGCTGCCACCTGCCCCAGGGTCATCAGAGCAGCTTATGGTGAGGGGGCCAAGGTAAGGCCCCTTGGGTTCTGGTTCCTGGGAGGCACAGAGGTTGGGAGTAGAGGCTATGGAGGGTGGAAGGTGATGGAGGCTACAGACTGGCTGGCACCCTTTCAGCGTGGGAGGGCTATGGCTGAGGTTACTTCCAGCTGATTGTTACCTGAAAGGTGTTGTTTGTCTGGGGAAGGACCCCCACTCCCTGGGGGAGGAGCTGAGAATTGAGTCCCTGGTCCGTGGGGCCTGCAGGGGCCTCCACCTATTAGCAGCAGACCACCAGGCTCTGATCTAAGGCCACCACAGCCATGACTCAAAAGGGGAACCACAACCTTGTGGCCAGGTGTCAGTAGGGAGACAGTGGTTTCCCTCTTTGTTACCCCAACCCCAACCCTAGGGGTGAGCCCAGAGAAGGGGTGTGTGTGTGTGAGAGAGAGAGAAAGAGAGAGAGAAAGAGAGGAAAGAGACCACCATGTCCCCCAGCACTCCNGAGAGAGAGAGAAAGAGAGAGAGAAAGAGAGGAAAGAGACCACCATGTCCCCCAGCACTCCCCAAAACACACACATACACACTCATATTCACATTTCAAACCCCTAGATCTCCCAGCCCAGCGCGCCTTGTGGAGGAAAAAGAAAATTTTGAGTCCAACCTGAGCTTGAAGTTTCAAAACGACCAGATCTCAACCAGAAAGAGAATAGCCAAAAGTGCCTGAAAGTTAGACATTGAACCCAGATATGGTCACCGTCCCAGCCACATAAGTGGGCCAAGCTTGCCAGGCCAGAAGGCAGGGAGGTCGTGCCAACAGGCTCTCCAGAGCTGCGGCCGGCCCTGGCCTCGCGTGGCCACACTCGGCAGCGTGGTGGGGAGGAGCAGAGAGCAGGGCACAGACCGCATGGAAAAGGCAGGAGAGCAGAAGCGGGGCTCCGTCGGGGCACCTGGGGGGTAAGGAGATGGGGAGAAGAGGGGAGCACCTGCTCCCCAAGCCTAGGGCTGCAGAGGAGTCCAGTTCGGGGCCCTCTGAATGTGAGGGGTCTGGCCCATCAGGGGTGAAGGGGACGAGGTCAGGGGCTGAGCACTGAGGGCAGAAGGCGGAAATCTGGGAGGCATTAGTGCAGAGGTGGCCGCCTTGGAGCGAGAGCGTAGAAGGAGAGAAGGGGCCGCCAGGAGCACAGAGCCCTGGAGACGCCGACATTCAGGAGAGAGAGAACTGCAGGACCTGGCCTGAGAGCCCTGCAGCTGCCGGATCCTGCTCTGGCCGTCCTCCGGGCCAGACCCCGCTCTGGCAGCCGACAAGCTGCATCACTCATCGAGCCTGCTGCTCTGGGAAATCTAATGGCCTCTGCGTCTGCCCAGGTGGGCAGCGGGACAAGTTCACCTCCCTGCTTCCTGCCATCCGCCTCCTCCCGGCTTTGGCTGCAGCTCAGGCCGCCTCTGAGGCAGCCCCTCCAGGCCCGCCTTCCAGACTTTCTCCTCGCCGCAGTTTACCAGCCTGGTCTCATCCCTCCTCCTAGTCCTTTGCCAAGTTCTGCCTGGCTCCCTGCCCCTCTCGTCTCTTCTCCTTAGGGCAGGAGCCAGTTGAGGCCTGTCTTCAGACTCAGTGGCACGCCAAGCCCGGGGACCCTTCCCAACTAAGGCAGCAAAGCCAGCCCACCCTCTGAGGTCCAGCACACAGACCACCGCCCCCCACCTCCAAGACGTTCGTCTGATTCTGTCCTTACACCCCAGTTCTGACAAGAGGGGTTTTGCTCTGGTTCAGAAACCGAGACCCAAGGACTCCAAGCCCCTCCCTGGCCTCTTTTCTACATATGTCTTCAGCCCACCCCATGCCAAACATAAACTGCATCCTTGACGTTCAAACTCCAGCCCGAGGTTGGAGGCGTGGGGACGCAGAGGGCAGCAGATGTCTGCAGGGCTGGGGCCTCTCCAGGCCTCAGTTTGCCGTCTCTATGTAACCCGTTTGTCAGCTGGGAGCTCCATTACGATTGTCAGCTTCCATTACGATTTCAAAATTATCAGTTCAATCAGTATTCCACACCCCATAGAAGTGCAATGCTGTGCCCGATACTCCAGAGAATTCTGGAATGGCTTACATCTTCATGCACCCCTGGGCCGCGTAGCTGTGGCTTCTGCTAAATGCGTTTAGGTCTGGATTGGGCCGCTGCCCCAGGCCTGCTGTTTCATTTTTACACAGCTCCAGCTAGATGTGAACCTCAGCCAACGTCTTCCTGTATATTCACCAGAGCCCCCGACAGAA
>NW_007726511.1:628280-629229 GCF_000696425.1 Galeopterus variegatus
ATTTGCCTGTAATGCAGGTGGGGGGAGATTTAGGGAAGTCAGAGGGATGGTTTCAAGGGCTACAATTCACACACTTCAAACGAACATTGGACAACCGTGTTCTCGAAAGTTCTAAAAGTCAAAAAAAAAAAAAAAAAGGTCTAAAAGTACACCCACCCCCAGGGGTATTCACGGGCCCCTTTGGCTTCCACAGTGCCACAGCTCTGGCTCTCATCTCCATCTTTGTTTTCGCATCTCTCTTCCTTGAGAGGCAAAATAGTGCAGTGGTTAAAAGCTCTCTGCTCCCGGATGGCCTGGCTCTGCATCTTGTCAGCTGTGTGATCGGAGGAGAGTCACCAAACCTCTCTGAACCTCACTTTCATCTGCAAAGGAGGATAGTAAAAGCTAAAAATGATAGGGGTGGTGGTGAGGATTTCATAAAACAGTCTCTGGAAACGCTTAGCCGAGTGCCAGCCCAACAACGTCGGCTCCTGCTATTGTTTTCACCCATCTAAGTTCTCCTTACTCTGCTAGGCAGAACGATTCACCCTCTCAGACCCTTTCCCAAATCTTGCTCATTTCCGTGTATTCAAGTCCATGAAGAGCTCAGGTGCAGGAGCTTTCGTGTAACAGGACTGGTCCTCCTTCGAAGGCAGCCTGGAGAGGGTGTAAATGGGCCCAACGGTGAGCCCACGCTGGTGAATAGTAAACGAATGTTATACCCTTCCTTCCTCTTTCTCTCCGCATCCCAACCCCCATCCCCACAGGGTGGAAAGTAAACAGCCATGACCAGCAGTGGCTGCTCCCAGGCCTAATGGGCACAGGCTTGGACTTTTGCTGAACTATTGGGAAAGGGGTGCTGCCTTTCAGGGGTTTCAGTGCAAGCCTGAAGTTACTAGGGGTCATCTTTTCTACCTCATGGGAAGAACCTGACTAGGAATGAAGCCAACACAAAGAAAAAGACAGAATC
>NW_007726511.1:629697-633880 GCF_000696425.1 Galeopterus variegatus
ATCATTTGAAGCCCTAGATCCAGCCAAGTCTGAATTCATCCCTTGAATTTTCCAATTACGTAAACCAATAAATCCCCGTTTGCGTGTTTAAGTTCATTTGATTTGAATTTCTGTCATGTAAAATCGAATGAATATTGACTATTAGAAAACTTCAACCAAAAATGGGGTTTACTGTAAAAGAAGGAGGAAAGCCCCGGACTCCCCCTGCAGAAAGTACAGACAGAAGTCACAGAAATGGGAAAGTTGCCTCTGACTCCACTTTTCTCTCTCTCTCTCAGGCCACACAGTCTCCTGTTCCTGCTTTTCTCTGCATGTCTGCTCCTTTTTTCCTTTTCTGCAGCCCAGTGTCTCTGCTGACTCATTGGCTCATGTAGAAAAGATCCCAGGGCTCATTCTCATTGGCCAAGATTGGGTCACGCGGCCACCCCTGTGCCACTCACTGTGATCCATGTACTTACCGCTAGATCTGAGGGTTGGGGACAGGCCCACCTAAACCATACAGAATGGTTTTTTAAAAATCAGAGTGCTATTTTCAGAACAATGGGGAATGAATGCCGCATAAGCAAAACCCCCCACGTAATCTCTATCATGGAGTTAAGTAAATTTCTGTTTTACAACCAACCAATCCTTGGCTCAGCTGGGGGACAGAGGAGTGGCTCTAATGAAACACCTATGACAACAGGTGCTAGGGAGCTGGTTTGGCTCAGGCTTTCTTTAATATCTTCTGAAGTCACACCACATGTGCCAGAGGGGAACTGGTTCTGACTCTGGCCCAGCCTGTGACCCTTCCATGGCATCACTTGAGTTATAAATGCCCCATTACATGGAGTTACTTGGGGAGAGGCTGTCTCCTGGGTCCCAAAGTAGGAAGGAAGTTCTACAGGAAGCCAAGAGGGCCCGAGCTGTGGGGAAGAGGAGATGTATCACTGCGGCAGGTGCCCCAGCCTGCTGACATGCACCAGCTTCCTGGGGTACAGGACAACATCAATGGTGTCTGCATGGCTCTCAACGACCCCCTCAACTGTCCCACTCTCCTTCTCAGAGGTGGGCTCCTGGCAGCCATCTTTGTATGACATGGCCCTTGGCTGTAGCTGATTGTCACTGTGTGGACCTCTGACCCAAGCTGCATCAGTCACAGTCCCCTCTCCAGAATTTGGGAATTCTATAGAGGAAGAGTTCTTTTCTCCCCAGGGCTGCAGTATGTGAACTAGGGGGGTGTGGGCAGCCACACCTCCCCGCCAAACTCCCCGTGGGAGGGCTGAGAAGAAGACAAGCTGGTTCCCTGCCCTTTGGAATGTTGTGAGTTCGTGGTGGAAGTAGCTCAAAAATGAAGCACTTGGGACCACTTGGGAGCCGAAAGGAGATCCGTGAGTTTTGTGGGGGAGCCATGAGTGACCAGAGCAGCAACAGGGAGAGCAGGAAAGCAGGCTCAGAGGATTCTAGACAAAGCAGCACTAATGGGGGAGGCAGAGGGAGGCTGTTGTCCCAGCAACTGCCCTGCTGGGAGTTTGGGAATCAAAGACCATGGCTATCGGTAAACGCTGCCCTTGGCCAACAAGTTCTAGGGAAACAAAACTTTTACTAGTAGCCACCATAATGGCCTTGTTAATGTTATCAATAATTAATATGATTTTGTGCCAGTGCAGCCCATTATACTTTTCAAAGCATATCCATCTCCATGATCTCATTTGCTTCTTCTCCATCTATATTGGAGAAAGATGTATTATGCTCTAAGAGCTGCCACACCTGCAGTCCCTTCTAGAAAAAAGCTACCAGCATGACCCACCCCTTGCACACTGGATTAAGGTGTGCACCTGATGCAAAGGCAGCCACCCCTCGGGCAGGTCGTGACCTCTGAGGCAGCGCTGCAGGAGAGCGGTACCCAGCAGGGACAACAGTGACCAAGGGAGCCAACACAGCCTGTCTCTTGGGGGCTTGAGAGTGAGCCTCCGGAGAGAGGCAGAGCTCTGTTTTCGCAAAGGCAGAAGCCAGAAGATGCAGAGAGAAGGCAGTAAGAGGCAGCCAAGCATAAATGAGAAGTAGAGGAAGAAGCCCGGAGGTGGGATGAAGGTAGGAGAGGGACGTCAGCAGGGGAAGGATCAGGACAACCGAGGAGGACGACCTGATGGAGGGGTCCTAGAGCGGAGGATGACTTTGGCAGATGGCACCTCATCACCTGACATTCTAAAACAGCACTGCACCCTAAAGGGCGTTCCTGGTCCTGAACACCATCCTGACCTCCAGAGAGTACCCAGGTGGCTTAGTTTCCTGTCCTCCTTATTACCACGAGCATCCTCAACAGCAGCCACCTGAGTAGTCTCTGTGCTTTCTTTATTATTTTTTTGTGCTCTAACTAACTGGACTATCTGGCCAGCCCTGGTCTCTATCCCTTAAGGCAGCCATGCCCACCCCATCCAATCCCCGGCCTAGCAGGAGGAGGTGACTCCTGGCCAATGTCAGCATATCTCAGCAGGGTCCTTCCTCTTCTCTGCTCCCGGACTCTCTCTTCCCCAGAGGGGACATTGTCAGGGGCACACTACAGGAAGGACCCTGCTGTGATGTGATGATATCAGTCAGGATGTCACCTGCATTCAGCCTGAACAGTTCAGGGATACGCCCCAGGTAAGATGATGAAGGCCCCCATTAGTAGCTGACCAAATTAAGTCAAGGCATGGTGAAGAAATCCTCCCTCTCTCTCTTCCTTCCCTCTGTCTGTCCCTCTTTCCTTCCCTCCTTCCTTCCTTCCCCTGATTGACTCTCAAGTCTATCACTTGCTGACTCAAGCACCCGGCACAGTCTGACTGGTGTCTCTGCCTCAATTCTGAGTTCCTGAGAGATTCAATCTGATTGGCCCAGTTCGAGTCAGGTGACTATCTCTGGTCCAATCAACTGCCACCAAGGAAACAGCGTTTTGTAGTAGCAATATGGCTGCTGGTGCTCAGCCCTGGTGCTGGGGATTCTCCGAGGAAAAGAGAACAAGATGGAGACTGAGACCTAAAACGTGCACACTAAACAGAGAGAAATAAAATTAGGGAGTGGGAATTAACATTGTTTTAATTGACATATGTCCTTATTTATTTCAATCGTCACAATAACCTTGTGAGATGCATATTAATAATCTCATTTTTGCAAATGAAGGAAATTAGACTTGGGAAGATGAGGTTCTTGCCCAAGACATTGGGTCTAGCAAAGGGTGCCGCTGACTGAGAATCCAGGACCACCTGACTCCAGAGATTATGCTCTTTCTTCTGTGTCACATCGCCTGGCATGAACTTTAAAAGATGTTTCTGCCCTTTCTTTGCTAAAATCTCAAAACTCTACCAACTCAGCCTCATCGAAGGACCTTTGCAGTTTTCAAGCTCACATTTGTCATTATATTGATGAGGAAGTAGAGTCCAGAGAGGGTTAGCAACTAGCCCACAGTCACACAGGATGGGAAAGGACAAGCACCAGGTCTCCTAAGTCCCAGGCTTGGTCTCTCCCCTGGACAGCATGGTGCCTTGGAGTGTCCTGAAAGCCTGTTCCATGGCTTATTTCTCCTTGCAGAGCTAAGAGGTGAGGCAGCTCCATGGTGGTTCCTGTCCTACCTCTGATTCCACTTCCTCTGGTTCTTCCTGCTCTGCCACCCCGTAAATGTAACCATGGTTCTCCCTCTCATCATAAGTCCCCTAGCAGCAAGGGTGATGTGGCTTCACAACTGATCCCTTTGTTCTGCAAGGGACTGTTTTCCCAGTTACACTGCAAACTCCCCAAAGGGCATACTGTGCCTATTTCTTCTTTGATATTACTTAAACTCCTAACATAGCCCAGAACATCCAGAAGTACTTCATAAAGACTGAGACAAGTGTTAATTGGATTAAATGTGCCTATGTTGCCACATTGCATCCATTCATCCACCATCCATCTATCCACCATCCATTCATTCACCATCCACCATCCATCTGCCATCCACACATCCATCCACCATCCATGTATCCACCATCCATTCATTCACCATCCACCATCCACCATCCATCCGCCATCCATCCACCATCCATGTATCCACCACCCATTCATTCACCATCCACCATCCACCATCCATCCACCATCCATCCATCCATTTACCATTCATCCTTCCACCCATCCATCTATCCACCATCCATTCGTCCATCCACCATCCATTGATCCATCTACCCTCCATCCA
>NW_007726511.1:634751-636637 GCF_000696425.1 Galeopterus variegatus
TCACCATCCATCCACCATCCATGTATCCACCATCCATTCATTCACCATCCACCATCCACCATCCATCCGCCATCCATCCACCATCCATGTATCCACCATCCATTCATTCACCATCCACCATCCACCATCCATCCACCATCCATCCACCATCCATGTATCCACCATCCATTCATTCACCATCCACCATCCATCTGCCATCCATCCACCATCCATGTATCCACCACCCATTCATTCACCATCCACCATCCACCATCCATCCACCATCCATCCATCCATTTACCATTCATCCTTCCACCCATCCATCTATCCACNTTTTATACTAGTCACACTTTTAAAAACAACAGATTTATTGAAAATTCACCCTTTTAAAGTATACAATTCAGTCGTATATTCAGAGTTGTGCAACCATTAGCACTATCTAATTTCAGAATATTTTCATCACCCCATGAAGAAACCCCGTCCCCATGAGCAGTCACTCTCCATTTCCCCTCAAATCCCAAGCCCCTGGCAGTCATTAATCTACTTTCTATATCTATGGATTTACCTATTCTGGAAATTTCATATAAGTGGAATCAGATAATATATGGACTTTTGTGACTATGGCTTCTTTCATTTAGCACGTTTCAAGGTTCATTCCATGCAGCATGTATCACTATACTTCCCATGATTTTACAAAGTGTTGTGAGAGCCCGGAGCCCCATCTGGTAGCTTTGGCCTTTTTTGGGCCTAGAGAGAGCTAAATGAGAAAGGGGCCCACATGGCTGCAGAGTCTTAGCACTTCTCCAGTTTAGCTCAAAAGTGGTCATTCTAGAAAAATTATTAAAAACAAAAGACCAGGCAAAACTTCTTCACTCTAATCATTCATAATCCACCCCCCAAAATTCACCCTCTCCCCAAATCCTGACACCGTCTAATGACAGACATCTGCCAGCTTTCCGCTGTATCTTTGCTCAGAGCTGTTTGCCCTGAGATATGTGCTTTTATCTCAGCGTCAGAGCTCTCGGCATCGTGAGACACCCCACTCACAAATACAAAAGACCCCAGGCTTTACAGACCTCTTTCTGGCACAAACACCATCCCCAGGGTCCATCACTAACAGATGAGGCAACTACCAAAATTACTTACATCCTGGGTATCGGCCAGGAGGAGAGAGGAGGCAAAACACCCAAGGGACAGTAGGTTGGGTGTCCTGTGTAACGAACAAGGTGGTGCAGGAGAAACACAGGTGACATTTTAGGGTAGCTTTGTCTTCAGGCTATGGGCAACTCAGCACATCATCCTTCTGCTGACAGCCCCCTCAGCTGAAAGGATTTGCTTCCGTGCCTGTCACCCTACCCAGACCCCGAGCTCCCTGTGGTGGGCAGGATAATGGCCTCCAACGATGTTAATGTCCGAATCCCTAGAACCTGTGAATATCTTAAGTTACACGGCAGAGGGGAACTGAGGAAGCAGGTGGAATTAAGTTTGCTAATCAACTGACTTTTTTTATTGTAACACGGTTGATGGTACATATCTGTGGGGTACAGAGTTGACTATCAATACCTATGTGTAAGACGCGATGCTCAAATCGGGACCGGTAGGATATTCAACATCGCACAATGTAATCATTTTTCATGTCCCTTTACCAATTCCTGATTTACTCCCCCCTCCTCCCCTTTCCCCAAGTGACTTTAAGATAGAGAATTTATCCCGGATTATCCTGGTGGACCCAACGTAATCACAAGGGTCGTTATAACTGAGAGAAAGAGGCAGAAGAGGAGGTCAGAGTGACAGCACATGAGAAAGACTTGACCAGCCATTGCTGGCTTTGAAAACAGAGCGAGTGGCGATGAGCTGAGGAACACGGGCCACCTCTAAAGATCGGAGAAGATGGCAAATGGATTCTC
>NW_007726511.1:637686-638704 GCF_000696425.1 Galeopterus variegatus
GGGCAAGTGACATTCTCTCAACTGAAATGTCCTCATCAGTAAAAGAAAAATGTAGTGGCACTTCCCTCATGAAATTGTCATAAAGATTAATAAAAAGTTTGTTTGTGTGTGAGTGCTTAGCACAGTGCCAGGCCATGGTCAGCACCCAGTAAATGTCAGGCAACATTATCATTGTCACCATGCATTCATAACTGTTTATTGGATTGACCCAAATCAGAGGTAACCCCTCTCCCCCTTGTGGTATGTAAATGGACAGGGTACCTGGGCTCAATGTAGGCCGGCCTCATAGCCAAGGACATTGGTTCCTAACAGCTGGGTCTCCAGACAGCAGCAATAGGCAGATGGCCTTTCATGGTTCTAGGTGGTTTGTCTAGTTTGCAGTGGGGCAACCACCAATGGCACAAGGAGACAGGGGTTTCTCATTGCACAGGGAGATGAGGAGTGAAGCCCAGAGAAGGACCCCAGATTCTAGGTGGGAACAAAGCAGAGGTCTAGTGATTGAGATGGACCCATATGGAGAAGGATGGGCAACAGGAAGGCTGGGTGGACTCTTGAGTGGCCAGAATTTACCCCAGACCCCTCAATTAATATTAAGTGCTACCCTCACTAGGACGGCTAAAATAAGACAGACAATATCAAGTGTTGACAATGATGTGGATAAATTGGAACCCTCCTACATTGCTGGTGGGATGTAAAATGGTGCAACCACTTTTGAAAACTGTTTGGCAGCTCCTCAAAAAGCTAAACACACATTTGCCATATGACCCAGCCATTCCACCATGAGTTGTATGCTCATGAGAATTAAAAATGTATGTCCACCCAAAAACTTGTACATGAATGTTCATAGAAACATTTTTCATAACAGCCAAAAAAGAAGAAATACTCCAAATGTCCATCAACTGATGAATGGATAAACAAATGTGGTATATCCATACAATGGAATATTATTTGGCCATAAAAAGGAACAAAGTACTGCTACATGCTTCAACATGGATGAAGCTTGAAAACATTATAGTCA
>NW_007726511.1:639262-649308 GCF_000696425.1 Galeopterus variegatus
TTGGCCATAAAAAGGAACAAAGTACTGCTACATGCTTCAACATGGATGAAGCTTGAAAACATTATAGTCAAGGAAAGAAGCCAGTCACCAAAGACCACATGTTATGTAATTCCATTTATGTGAAATGTCAAGAATAGGCAAATCTACAGAGACAGATCAGTGGTTGCCAGGGACTAGGGGGAGGGGAGAGAGGGGAGTGAAGGCAAATGGGTACAGGCTCTCTTTGGGGGTGATAAAAATGTTCTGGAAATTGATGGAGGTGGTGGTTGCACGACTCTATGAATATGCTGCTGAATTGCGCACTTTGAAAGGGCAAATTTTATAGTATGGGAATTATAATCTCAATAAAGATGTTATTTAAAAAATTAAGTACCACCAGTCTTTGAGTGCTTACAGTGTGCTAGCAAGTGAGCTGAGTGCTTTACATGCTTGAGTGCACTTACCAGGATTTGGGGACAGAGCTGACCCACTGGTAAGCCTGAGGTGGTTTGAATCCTGTGTTCTTGGAGGGAGGTGAGGAGGAAAGAGGGTGTGGCCCAGCATGGCTGACAGGTGCTTCAGGACTGATTAGGGATCTCGCACCCAATTGAGCCGTGCTGAAATCAGGGGGTGAACAGCCCTGACAGGTGAGGCCTCTTGGAGAAAAGTCAAATCCCCTAAGTCAGAGACAGTGTCAGAAAAGTGTTTCCATCTGCGACTGCCTGATGTCAGGTAGCCAAGAACAGGGTGCCTGGACGTCTCTCAGTATGTGATCCTCTAGGACCCACAGGCAAAGGGAAACCCTGAAGACTTTAAGCAGGAGAATGACATTCCCGGCTTCTGGAAAATGGATTGGAGAGAAGCAAAAGGAAAATGAGAGAGATGAATCAGGAGGCTGGGGCCATCATCCGGAAGTGGGGTAAGCAAGAGAGAGCAGGTTCCTGCCCTCCTGAAGCTCACACTCCAGTCTGGGAGATAGGTGATGAGCAGGTAAAAAATACACTTACAAAAGATGTTCAGAGAGCAGTAAGAGTGTAAGAAATAAGAACATAAGAAAAATGAAGTAGGATGAGGGGCTAGAGGACAGTGGGGACAGAATAACAGGCACAGAGTGTCAAATAAGTATTTGTTCAATGAATGGCTCAATCTCATGCTTTTATAAATGCTACTTTTCTCTTTACATCCTGAATTACATTGTCTTAGATAGGATTTTAACTCTAGTGGGTTCTACTGATGCCTGGGACTGAAGTATTTTCTACTTTTTCTTTTTCTTTTCTTTTTTTTTTTAGAATCAGCAGCCTGAAAGATACCATGTTCACACATTCTTCGGGAGTGTTGCATTTGATATGGCCAGTGGACACGCTTGACTTCTTTATTTATGATTTCTGGCACTTTTCCTTTGAGGCTGCTCAGAATAGCTTCTGATCCTGCTCACCCACAGAAACAGTGAAATCAAATCTTCCTGCGCTAACCCTGATGGTAAGCAACCTTGCTGATGTAAGCTCCTCCGGCCCTCGGTGGGTGGTTAGAGCCTCCCATGAGCAGAGCCCTGTGCAGATTTCCAGTGCAGCTCTCTTCACATAAACATCTTTGACTTGCGTCCTGTTCTTCTGGTAAAATGCATTTGTTTCCAGAAATCTCATCACAATCGATAGAAGTTGTGTGCACACTGCTGAAGGCCAAGTTTAGGCCATCTGCTCTTCACTAACCTCTTTATACCCCTTTAAATGTTTTTGGTCTATCCGTCGGTAATATTCAAATCAATGTGCTGACTTATTTATTCTTTGGAAGTCTCATTTATCTCCCTCAGCATCGTACCACTTCTGTTTGATTGCTTCTGTTGAACTTTTACACTCTTGGCAAAGCAATGGGCTCAAAAAAGTATTTGTTGTGCCGGTGCTGATGTGTGTATGTTTGGATGAATTTACATGAGCTCAAACATGTGTGTGTGTGTGTGTGTGTGTGTGTGTGTGTGAGATATAGTTGAAAGATTTCCGAATTTGCTATCAAGCAGATCTAGGTCAGAGGGACAGTTCTTCCGAGTTCTAGCTGGTAATTTTGGGCAATGCACCTCTTGGGGGCCTCAGTTTCCACACCTGTAAAGCAGAAATTGAGGTATATTTCCAAGAGAAATGAAAATATATAGCCACACATAAAAACTTGTACACGAATGTTCATGGCATTTTTCATAGTAGCCAAAAACTGGAAACCACCCAAATCTTTATTAACCGGTGAATGGATAAATAAAATTTGGTATAGCTGTACAGTGGAATACTATTCAGCCATAAAAAGGAATGAAGTATTGGTCTGTGCTACACATGGATGAACCTTGAAAACATTATGCTAAGTGAAAGAAGCCAGGCATTAAAGACCATGTATGTACATTAGTTTTCCAGGGCTGCTGTAATAAAGTACCACAAACTGGTTGGCTTAAACAACAGAAATTTGTTGTCTTAATTCTGGAGGCTACAAGTCCAGCATCAAGGTGTCAGCAGGGTGGCTTCCTTCTGAGGCTGAGGGAGGATCTGTTCTATGCCTCTAGTCTAGTTTCTGGTGGTTTGCTGGCAACCTTTGGCGTTCCTTGGCTTGTAGAAGTATCACCCCAATCCCTGCCTTCATCGTCACATGGTGCTCTCCCCATGTGTGTGTCTCTGTATCTAAATTTCCCCTTTTTATAAGGACACCAGTTATGTTGGATTAGGGTCCACCCTAATGACCTTACCTTAATTAATTGCATCTGCAATTACCCTATTTTCAAATAAGGTCACATTGTGAGTACTAGGTGTCAGGACTTTAACATATGAATTTTGTGGAGGGCTGGAGGGATACAATTCAACCCATAATACCATGTGTTGTATGATTCCATTTATATAAAATGTCCAGACCAGGTAAATCTAGAGAGACAGAAAGCAGATTAGTGGTTGCCAGGGGCAGAGGGAAAAAGGGAATTAGGGGTGATTGCTAATGGGTACAGAGTTTATTTTTGAAAATGTTCTGAAATTAGAACAACCCTGTGAATGTACTAAAATCCAGTGAATTGTACACTTTAAATGGATGAACTGTATGGTCTATGAATTAAATTTCATTAAAGGCTTTTTTTTAAGTGCAATGCTTGCCATTCTTGCAGTAATAAGGCTGTGCAGATCACGTGATATAGGAATAAATATGTCTGGAAAACTCTGCAAAGACAAAAACAGTCGTAACCTTTGGTCTTCAATTTTTTAAATACCTCTGGTATTTATTATGTACATTCCACCCTAACTACATGGTGGATTTCCTATTCATTCCAAAGCTTTCTAATGTAATAAGGAAAATTCCAGCTGTCCTCAAAAGCTAACCTAAACAGATGCTGCAAGCTCTCTCTCATATTACTTAGAAAAACATTTTCCCTAAACCTGCCCCATGATTCCTGAGAAATGTTCGTTCTTTCTGAACCAAAGTCTGTTTTACCATTGAATTTATCTTGGTGCAATCTCCAGAAAGCTCCTTTGAGCCTTTGCATTTTAAAAAACAAGTTTTTTGTGTTGTTTTGTTTTGTTTTTCCCTGCATCTGTGCATTTGCCCTTGTTAGATCACAGCTAGTTCTTTCCCCAGAGGCCACATAAAATTTCATGAAACAGTCGGGATTCCAGAGGCTAACAAAATCCATGCTTGTCCTCTGAGATGTCTCGGCACATCTCTGCCCATCCTTAAGCTGCAGAGGAGGCGACAGAGCCCCCGTATCTCTTGAGGTGCAACCCTTAGGGACCACTATGTTTGTGGTCAGTCTGCTCAGCTGCCTCTGGCCACAGAAACAGTGGGTGTCCTTCTCTCACTCACGACCTTGACTGGGTGCCTCGCACCTGCTCTAGGGTGAATTGTCTGAGGTACAGATCTCTCAGGCAGCCTCTCCTGTTCTGTGGGGTGAGGGATTGCTAGACATGAATTGCATCAATGTGAACAGATTGTACGTAAGCAATGCAGTTGCCAAATCCAACTTGACAACTCCTAATTTACAAATCCCTCCAATGTCCTCTTCTCCTATCTGTCTGCTAGACTCTATGCTTTGGGGCCTTATCAAACTGGGTCCGCATCCTAGCTCTTCAATCACTCGCTGTGTGTCTTTGGCTGAGCTACTTAACATCTCTGAGCCTCAATTTCTTCAACTTTGAAAGGGGGTAATGATCCTTTTCTCATAAGGTGTTATGAGATGGCATGAGGTTTGTCTGGTACTAATGTTGGCTCGCTCTCTCCCTCAAAGAAAGCAAGGTTTCATCTGCAGGGTCCATCCTGGCTGGACTGAGAACTAAGAGGCTATGGAAAACAAACTGCACTTGGAGGCAGACACACCTAATTTGAAGAGCCAGCTCTGGTTTGTGACCTTCTGCAGACTCGTTCAACCTGCACCTTCCCATGCCACCAACGTTGGAGCAAGGTGAGGAACATGTAGGGTTATGGGTAAGAAACAGCTTAGAAACCTGCAGGGGGTTGTGTGGCTCACCCCCTAGGCTGGTCCTCATGAGATCCCACACCCAGCTCCTTAAACTCACTTCTCCAAGACCTGGTCATAGCTCCCCACTCTTGGGGGCAGGCTCCGGGCCCCTCTCTGTAGCCCCCATTTATTTTCCTTTCTCTACATCCTCCCAGGAGATCCTTTCCTAGCCCAAAGCAGCTCTGAAGAGCCCAGGTGAGCTAACAGTCTCCCGTTTTTGACTTGCTTGCAGTGGCTATGGTGCTCCCGAGGGATTGGGAAGGGTCCCTCTCTCTCAGTCATTCCTCGCTCGACCACTTAGAGCTGCTGGTGAGGGTGGGGCAAGTTCCTCTCATTCTCTGTGCTTCAGATGCTTCATCTGTTGATTGCCAGGGATAACAGCACCTACCTCGTAGGTAGCTGTGTAGAGTCAATAAGCATCACACGTGAAGAGGTGAGATCAGAGTCTGGCACGTAGTAAGCATTCAGTAAATGTTTGATATTATAGTTGCTAATTTATTCAGTGGCTCACTTGGCAGTCACTCACTGGACACCTTCTCTCTGCTGGTGTGGAGACCCAATAAGCCAGACAGAGACCCCACCCTTGGGGAGGTCACAGTCTAGGGGGCAGGCGGACAAGAACACAGGCTGTTACTGTGCAAGGTGGGAACAGGGGGTCTGTACTACGGCACAAAGTCAGAAGACAGGATGAATGCTGGGGGAGCCGTAGGAGAGAGGCACTAACTCTTCTGGGGTGACTCAGGAGAAGCCTCCCAGAGACAGCACATTTGGCTGGGCCGTGAAGGAGGCATGGAGCTCACTGCTAGTGCAGAAGGGGTCTGGAAGAGCATAGACCAGAGATGGGAACAGCGCATGCAAAGACACAGAGGCTGGGCCCACATTTGGACAAGCTTAGCAGCCCCTATCACTGCCCCGCCTGATTTCCTCCCCTTCACCTGGAGCATGACAGTGGGGTCCCGCCACAAGTGTCTGTCACTCTTAGATGTCAGGTGTTCTATCAGCCTGAGCCAGGAGCAGGCCACAGCTGCTCAGGAGTAAACAGCCCAGAACCTGCCCTCAGCCAACATGAGTGGGAGATGGGAGGTAAATTTCCCACCATCCTTTCCCCTTAGGGTGGGACAATTTTAAGTTACATTTCATCCAATTTCCCAGAAGCCCCCAGCAGGGCTGGGGGACAGCATGGAGCCCCCGTTGCTCAGAATAGTAGCTGCTCTTGAATGTACCTGATGTTGGTGCTCAACTCCCAAATGCACCATGTGGAGCCCAACCCTTTTCTGGGGGTCTGCTTCCTGGGTAACCCGTGAAACCAGCCTAAGACATCAAGCTCGGCAAGAGCTGACTAGGGGGGTCAGCTGTCCAGAAGCCTTCTGTTGTCCATCCCCCTGGCGGCTTGATTAGTGTTTCCAGCAGTCAATGGCCAGCCCTGGGCTAGACACTGATGGGGATTCAAAGAAGCAGAGAAAACAGTCCCAGAAAGAGCTATCAGAGGTGACAAGATGTGTCTGTGAAGAAGAGAAAATTTTTAAAAGACAGAAAGGTAGAGTTCATTTTGGGAAGAGTAAGATCTTAAATTCCATAAATAAATTCAGTGGTAAAAGAGACATCCATTCAGAAAGGATGAACATTTCCCTGGTGCATTAGATCCCAGGGTGGTGTCACAGAGGGGGGTGGGGAAAGAAATCTGAAAGGACAAGGAGGGCTGGCATTTGGACCCAGAAGCCTGAGATGCCTCGTCTGATGTTTCTATAAACTACAGGCAATGGGGAGCCATGGAAGGGTTTTGAGCAGAGGAGGGACAGGAACAATCTGTGTGTTAGAAAGATCCCATGGCTCGAGCCAGGGAGGCCCAGGAAGAGACCAGTGGGGTAGTCTCGGCCGGCCGGCTGCTGTGGTTCGGTCACTCCAGCTCAGCCCTGTCTCAGCCAGCCTGGGCTCTGGGCCGTCTTCTCATAAATGCTCAGGAAGCTTCCTGCCTTCCCACCCTTCCTTTCAGACCTGTTTCCTGCTTGGCCTCCCAACCTATTCTCGTTGCTCCTACCTTCTCCTGTTATCTCTGACTTCAGAGTGTTTGCTTTGGCTCCCACCGTCTCCCGTCTGCTCTCTCCTGTGGTTAGTGGTGGATACGCAGCAAAACCCCTCCTTCCTGCAAGCCTGCCCAGACCCATCGGGGCAGGGATTGTCTTCTTTCTACTTTAAGTAAACAGAATTGGAGTAACCTTGGCCTTGGAAGACAGACTTTGTCTTCTAACGACTTTCCTTCAAAACCACAAATGCATTTTGTCTCGATTTGAGGTGCTTCTTGCCTCTCGTCTCAGCAACTTCAGGGTGAGCATGAAGCAGTATCTGGCAGCCTTGAGAGTTCACAGCGGATGCTGTGCTTTTGTGAAAAGTCGATTTCTCTGCAAACCAGCCAGGAAGGCAAAGATAGCACAGTGCTCCGTCCATTCAACAAACGTCTCTGGGCCAGGCCTTGAGCTGTGTGCTGGGGCGTCTGTGAAGACATCTGCTCTCCAGGCCCCCAGAGCCTGGTGGGAGAGATGGACAAGGAGACGGGTCATGTGAAAAGGTTGTACAAAGTGCCCTGGGGTCCCAGAGGAGGTGCTCACAGTCCACACTGACCTTGCATTTGCATAGCACCGGAGCTGTGTGACCTTGGGCACGTTATGGAACCTCTCCTGCCCAAGTTTCCTCATCTACAAATTAGGGATAGTGAGAATTCTTCCTTTACAGGGTTGTTGTGGGGATTAAATAGGCAATACACACAGGAAGGGCTTAGCACAGAACCTGGAGAACTGAGCACCAAGTATATGTTAGCTATTCTCTCTTTAAAAAATTCTCATACCATTAAATTCTCCCTTAAAGTGTACAATTCAATGATTTTTAGTATATTCACAAGGTTGTGTATCCATCACCACTATTTCCAGAACATTTTTAATACCCTGAAAGAAGCTCTGTACCCATTAGCAGTCACTCCCCCCAATTTCCCCTGCTCCAGGTCACCACTAATCCACGTTTTGTCTCTGTGGATTGGCCTATTCTGGATATTCCATATACATGGAATCCTACAGTATGTGACCTTGTGTGTCTAGCTTCTTCCACTTAGAATAAGGTTTTCAAGGGTCATCCATGTTGTAGCCTGTATCAGTTCTTCATTCTTTTTTATGGCTGACTAACATTCCATTGTATGGATAGGCCACATTTTGTTTAGCCATTCATTGGTTGATAAACATTTGGGTTATTTCTACTTTGGGAATATTATGAACAGTTCTGCTGTGAACATTCGTGTAAAAGTTTTTGTGTGACATATGTTTTCATTTTTCTTGGGCATGTACCTACGAGTGCAACTGCTGGGTCATATGGCAACGCTGAGTTTAACTTCTCGAGGAACTGCCAGACTGTTTTCCAAAGCAGCTGCACCTGCTAATCTTGACTCTCTCAAAACACTTTCCTGCATGCCATCACTCTGCAGCCCCAAGGGGAGCTATTACAGGGCCAGGATGGAAAGTGATGTGCCCAAAGTCCCAGGGCAAGTTAGTGGCAGTGCCAGGACCTGAGCTAAGAACTTGGGGTTCCGGATCCAACCTGCTGCTGTGGGCACCTGAGTTTTTATTATGCTCCTGATGGATGAGAAGTTGTATGAGGCATTCCTCCTGCTTATGGCACTCAGCGTCTTGCAGGTGAACAGTGACAGCCCTGGCCTATCCAATCCCTCCAGACACCACAGGCCCTGAGTCCCCTTCCTCTACCCCTCTCGGCACGCACAGCCCCATATGGTCCCTGAGCCCTAGGCCAAAGGAACAGTACAGTGGTAGGTGTGATCTAGGAATGGCTATGCTGTCCTAGATGGGTGGGTAGCGTCTCTGGGATGGAGAAGAGTCCTGGGAAGCTTCCTTCCCAGCCTGAACTTCTTCTCTCCAAATTGCAGCTTAGTCCTGGACCCCTGCATTCCGGGGGGTGGGGGGGTTGTAACACCATTTCTCATCCATACCAGACTCCTTCCTTTTGTGACCTCCATCCTTCCATTCCCTCCCCCAGACCAGCATCTGCTTCCTGCCGAGCTCCCAGAACCCTCTGATGCTGAGCTGAGATGACCTTGAACCATGGCCTGATCTTGCTGAAACTGCTTTCTATCTCTTGTATCTATTCCACAGGGTGGTTGTAGGAGCAGCATAGAGTAGTGATTAAGCACATGAAGTTGGCACTTAGGCAAGGATTGGTTTGAAATGAGACACCACCCCTTCCTTACTAGCTCTGTGACCTTGGACAACTCACCTTACTTCTCTGAGCCTCTCTTTCATACTCTGGGGAATAGGGGTGCATGTAAAGAGCTGGGTACGGTAGCTGGCACAGAGAAAGGACTCATGGATAGCTATGGTTATTATTATTTTTGCATGTAGAATGTAGCAAGTACTCAGTACATGAAAGGTATGGTTTTTATCATCCCCTGCCTTTGTGTAGGTGATTGGTGCAAGTTTGAGGGCCCAAAGGAAGGTGCATTGATGCAATCAGAAGGTGAACTCCAAAGCATGTGCAGACCAGTTGTCAGAGCAAGGCAAGCCATAGAATGCTGGAAGCTTTGGGACAGAGGAAAGGGATTAGTGAGCCAAACAAGAAGAACAGAGTGAGACCGGTTGAGTGGGAGATCCTCCGCTGGATGCCAGAGGCAGGGGCTTCTGAGGGCTGCCTGGGCTTTTAGGGATTCAAATACCTGCTCTGTAAGTTGCCAGATCTATTTAAAGGACCAAGGACTGAGCATCCACTTTGGAGATGCCTTAAGCTTCTGGGCTGATGAACCATGGCCCAGCAGGCTTTGGCAGTGTCACATACCATTCAAGCGAGACAGAAAACTGAGTATGAGCTGGGAAGCCTAGAAGCCGGTAATGGCCATGGCAGGCTTCCTGGAGGAGATGGCTTTACAGAAAGACCAAGGTAGATGTTGAGAGGGCATTAACCTGGAAGGGAGAAAGGCATGAAGACAGGACCACGAAAGTTGCTTCAGGGGGAAAAACAAGGAGATGAATATTTTTAAAAGAATAAATACAATTTTTCGATGCACTTTTGTTGTAAGAAATGTAGCGGGGGAGGGTGGGTAGGGGGAATTGTGAAAATACAATCAAGAAAAGGAGGAAATGAAAAAAATCTGTAGTCTCACTCCCCAGGGTAAATAGTACTAATGTTTTGGTGTGCTTTCTTCCACCTTTTTTCTATGCGTATACATTACATGTTTTTTCTCTCTTTTTGTAAGCAAAGTTGGATTCATTTAATACATACCGTTTGCGACCTACTTTTAAAAACGTATCATGAACTGTGTTCCCTGTCATTAATTATGATTCTTCATCACCTTTTAATGACTTTATAGTACTCTCTCATATGAATGAAACATTATTCAAGTAATTTTTTATTCTTGGATATTTAAGTGGTTTCCAATTTTTCAGTATCATAAGCATCTTCTAAATGAATATCCTCCTTGTAGCTGAAACTATGTGCACATCCTTAATTATGTCCTTGGGATAAATTTCTAGCAAAGGAATTGCTAGGATAAAGGGTATGCAGATTTCAAAGAATTTTGATACATATTGTCAAATTGCTCCCCAGA
>NW_007726511.1:650016-684928 GCF_000696425.1 Galeopterus variegatus
AACAGCAGGTAGAAGTGAATGTGGTTAACATATTAGTCATGGGGCCAGGTAGGTGAGGTCTGGGTGATACATAGGAGACGAGGCTGGAAAGGAAGGTTGAGGCAAAACCATAAAGGGTCCCAAATGTCAGGGAAGTTGAATTTTTTTTTTTTTTCCTTTTCTCGTGACCAGTAACGGGATCGCAACCCTTGGTGTCGCTCCTGCACCGCTCTCAACCAGTGAGCGGACCGTCTCTATATGGGATCCGAACCCTCGGCGGGAGCGCTGCCATGCTCCCAAGCACCACACTCTACCAAGTGCGCCACCGGGCCGGCCCCTGGAAGGTTGAATTTTTTACTGAAGTTGATAGTGAGCCACTGAAGGTTGTAGGCAGAGAGATGAAACAATCAGATCTGTGTTTTGAACAGATCGTTCTGGTGTATGTGGCGAGTAATTTGCAAGAGTGCAGAGCTGGAGGCAGAAAAGACCAGTAGGGTTTTAATTAAATCTATTAATATTACTAAAATTATTTTAAAATTCTAATTAACCAACAAACATGGTTTAAAGACATTGTGCCCAGCTCTGTGGCAAGTGGTGGAGGAAGAAGCTATGCAGAGAAAATTCACTCCCTGCCACTGCTCATTGGCTTGGAAAAGTAAGACACATGGTCAGGCTCAGATGCCTTATTTCATCTAATATTTTAATGCCCAGTGATTATATGAGAGTGCCAAGAAACAGGCACTTTCTTACATCATGACAGCAGTGTATATTGGAACAGAATTTGACAATATGTATCAAGAGCCTTAAAAAAAACTTTTCATGACTCTTTATATAGAAATTTTGCCTCTAGGAATTTATCCTGAGGATAATAAGAAAAAACAAAAAAACTTGAGGATAAAGATGCTTATTACCCTTTCATTTATGACAGCAAAAATCGGAAAAAAACCTAAATGTCCAAATTAGAGCAATTATTAGGTAAATTATGGTATAAGTACATTTGTGCATATATTAAAATCATGTTTTAAAAATAATACCTGATAACATAGGAAAATTACTGCTCTATAATTTAAAAGCAGTCTATAAAACTATATAGAGCATGATCTTACTTTGGTTTTCTAAATATGTGATCTCTGTTTCCTACCCTCTCTATGTGGAAAAAAAAAATCCACAATATGGTTAACTGTGGGTATCAGACTAAATTTTATTTTCTTCTTTATATTATTATTTTCTAAATTTTCTGCCATAAGCATGTAGTGCTTTAATAACTAGAAAAAGCAATAAAGTTATTTTTTAAGTTAAAAAAGGCAAAGGAAATCCATGAAAGCAGAAAGATATAAATGGCTAATAAACATGAAAAATGCACAACCTTGTGAATTATTAAAAATGCAAATCAAAGCAGCATTGTGATGATACGGTTTAGCCTATGAAATTTAAAAGGAAAAAATCTGCTAGAACATGATACATACTGGCAGCAGTGTGGTAAGAGAAACACTTGCGTATTGCAAATTTGAGTATGATTTGCTTCTGCCTTTTTGAAGAGTAATTTGGCAATATATTTCAAACTTCTTTAAAATGTCTAATTTCATAATAAAGTTGATTTTAAACATGTATAAGTCTATTCCTTGGATATCTTAAGGAAGTAACTAGGGAACTGTGTACAGGTGTATGATCAGGAAAGCCTATCACAGCACTTTTTAAAAAAAATGTAGTAAAAAAGTTGTTTAAAATAATGTTATAGAACATAGATGTAGAAACATGTGTATAATACTCGTATATTGCTAAATTTTAAAATATGGATAAAATCCTGCATTTGCTGTGATCCCTTTAAAAAATTCTCTCTCTCTCAGAAAGAGAATAGTTAGGTATAGAAAAGGGGTTTGGAAGAATATACACCTAAATGCTAATATTGGCCATTTCTAGGTAGGTGGGATTATTGCTATTTTAAAATAACTTCAGAATAATCATCTCAAAATCAATTTAAAAAATCTTTTCAGATTTTTAAGCACAGATTTAAAATATTTTAAATCGTTATACAACATATACGTGCAGCAAAACATCAGATTGTGCCCCATATGTACAATTACAATGTGTCAATTAAAATAAATTAATTTAAATAAATTTTAAGGGAGTTAAAAAAAAACCCAAACCATCAGTTAACAGGCTGGCTGAGTGCTCAGAGCCAAGAGCAAGTGGTACTAGGTTCTGCAGGATTTGCCCCCAGAAATAGGCTACAGGAGCCTCCCTGGATGACTGAGAGCCCTGCTCTCTTGGTCCATGGGAAAAATAACTTTCATTCGCCACAACTTGGGTACGTACCAGCCTGACCAGACCAGCCGTTTCTGTAGCAGGATGGGGAGGCTGGAAGAGGCCTAGCCCACAAGAGCTGGCCTGAGGCTGGACACAGGGCCCAGTGCAGGCTGGTCATAATCTGAGCCCTTGGAATCACTCCCCCCACCCCCCAACACTGTACTCCAGTAATTCAAAGCTTCTTTCAGTTTCTCAGTTGAAACTTGCTTTTTCTTACCCCAGAGACTTATCTGGAGGGTCCCTTCTCCCTAAAACAGTCTTTCCTTGTCCCTCCCCCTTCACCTGGCCTACTTCTGCTTCATGTTGCATCTGAAAAGTCACTTCCTACTTTTGGAGATTATGGTAATATTTATTTTCTTGATTCTGATGATGTTTTTATGGGTATATATATATGTCAGAACACATCAAATTGTGCACCTTAAATATATGTGCAGTTTATTTCATATTAACTATACTTTAACAAAGCTATGAGAAACATCACTTGTCCAGTAAGACATTCTCAAACTCCCCTCATCCCCACCTCCAAGCTCCAAAACCTTATTAGCCCTGTTTAGTGCAAACCATGAGTACTAGTAAATGACTCATGTTCTGTGTGGTGATGAATAAATCAGTGAGGGCAGAGGAGTTCTAGCCTGTGGGCAGAGGGCAAGGACCCCTGGTCACAGACCAAGTATAGAGCAGCAGAGACTCCAGGTGTGAGGAGGGGGACAGTCAGTAAGGAATCTGGGGATGGCATTCTAACAAGTTCAGGGAGGGACTCGGAAGTTGGAGGGCAAACCCAGTCTGGGTACGACATCCTTTGGAGAGGGAAGGTGCTCTGCCTCAGTTTCCAAAGTCTAAAAATTGAAAATAATAGTAATAATAGCTGCCTTATCATTGCTGAGGATTAAATAAGTTAATAGGTGTAAAGGACTTAGAACAGTGCCTGCCCTATTAGAGATGCTAAGCATTCATATTGGGCCTTATTTGGTTGTGAATGGCCATGGTGATCAATGGGTCAGGGGGCCCGGGTATAAACTTTTGGTTAAGTTGGATTTGGGTTGATCGTGGATGGCTTTGGGATCATCTCCTCTCCCTAAGAGACTCATCTTATCCCTTGTCTCCTTTCATCCGGCTGCTGGACGCTCTCCATTCCTTAACCTTTCCTGCAGTGCTTGGAACCCCTGCCAATTTCTCTACATTGTTTTGCAAAGCTGCCTCTCTAAAGCCTCCTCTATCCTTATGACAGAGAGGCACATATGTTGCAGCTTATGCTTCTATTTAGAGCTCAGGATTTGAAAAGGGAATGTGCACAGTCATGGACAAGCATTTGTGTGCATGCCCGTGTGAACTGTGGTTATGAACATGCATGTGCATGCATATGTGCTGGCATGAACCTGCATGGTTGGGCATTTACACATGTTCATGGGCATGAGAGCTTCTGAATGACTGTCTGAGCACATAGATGAGTTTGCATTCAGAGTGTATGCACACACTTGTGAGGATACGTATGTGCTTATAACCATGTGTGTTTGTGTGCGTGGTGTGGTAGGGTGTACTTTATGTGCATTTAGGTTCATGTGCATGTTTGCCCATGTGTGCTTTTGTGTATCTGTGTGCATATGGTGTGAGTCTGCCTCCCCAGGAGGCACCAAGGCAAGTGTAAACTACAAGGAACAAAGGAATAATCTGCATAATTTAGCCTTTGATCTCTGCCACCCTGGAATCCTCTCTTGCTCTCACTCCAGCTGCCAAGCTGTTTCCCAGCCCTGTGGACTCCATCTTTGAACTTTGTCTTACAGAAGCCTCAGCCTCTCCTTGCCATTCCACAAGGGGAAGAGGGCTAGAGAAGGGTAATGAGCATTTATTGAGCTCATTAATGGTGCATCAGGTACCTACCAAGTACTTTAAATATACTCTCAAGTCTTCACAGCAATCCTGCAAAGTACAACAATTGTCCCAACTTGATGTTTGAGGAAGCTGAGGACCGGGGGACTAAGCCATTTGCCTAAGTCATGGAATCAGAATTCAAACTCAGCATGCCAAAGCCAATGCTCTTTCCACTCCATCAAGTTGTCTTCCTGGAGCAGGCCCAACTGCCAGCCCAACTGCTGAGATGTTGAAGCTGCAGCCAGACATCCTGGGGGAGGAGATGTCCTGAGACACACAGACTCTCTGATGTGAGGATGAAGGGGTGTGACCAGGGAATCAGTAGGGGCCCAGAGGGTTGCGCTCACTCAGTTTTCATAAGAACAGGATAGAGAAATCCCAGGTGTCTGAGTTGTCCATGGATGGAATGGGCAGAGCAAGAGATGGACGAGAAGCAGAAACAGCAGAACATGAAAGAACATCATCTTTGCTATCCCTGTCTTCAGGACCACGGACAGATCACAGGACTTCTCTAAGCCTCAGTTTTCACATCCGTAAAATGTGGGGGTGTGGGGGTGGGGGTGAGTAGTTTTTATAGTAGTTTTACAAGCTCATTGTTAAAGATAGCATTTGTTGGGCCGGCCCCGTGGCGCATTCGGGAGAGTCCGGCCCTTGGGAGCGTAGCAACGCTCCCGCCGCAGGTTTGGATCCTATATGGGGATGGCCAGTGCGCTCACTGGCTGGGCGTGGTGCAGGCGACACCAAGCCAAGGGTTGCGATCCCCTTACTGGTCACAAAAAAGACCAAAAAAAAAAAATAGCATTTGTTGATTTCTTATGGTGATAACTCATGCAACTTCATGATAATTCTATAGGAAAGTTAATATTGTTGTCCCCGTTTCACAGATGAGGATGCTGAATCTCAGAAAGGTCACGTTGCTTGCCCAAGTGGCAAAACAGGATACAAACCTGGGGGCTATCTAACTTCAAAGTTCCCACTAGACTTTCCTGTTTTAAGGTTTCGAATGTGTAAAATACCAGGTACATAATAGACATTCGACAAATGGTAGCTATTAATAGTAGTGATAGAATACTAATAATGAAAGTCTGTTTTACTGAGGGCTCAAGGTGGCATTAATTCCTCAGGTGTCAAAATTGCTGGTAAATACCGCACTGTTACTGATTGTTTTTAGGACAAATGTTTCATTCCTCAGTCCTTTCCTAGTCCCCCGAGACAGCCAGAGCAGACTCAAAGCCCAGCTATCACTTTTTAGCTGTGTGGCTCCGAGTGACCTAACTTCTTAAGGCATTGTTTCCTTATCTGTAACTGAGTATAATAATAGCCCTACCCAGTTCCTCAAAAGGTTAAACAGTTATCATATGACCCAGCAATTCCACTCCTAGGTTTATACCCAAGAGAAATGAAAACGTATGTCCACACAAAAGCATTATTCACAATAGCCAAAAAGTGGAAACAGCCCAAGTCTCCACCAGCTGAAGAATGGATAAACAAAATGTGGTATATGCATGGAAGGGAATGTTATTCAGCCATAAAAAGGAATGGTATTTTGACACCTGCTACAACATAGATGGACCTTAAAAACATCATGCTAAGTGAAATAAGCCGGACACAGAAGGACACGTATTGTATGATTCCATTTGTATGAAGTACCTAGAATAGGCAATTTCATAGAGAAAGAAAATAGAATAGAGGTTACCAGGGGATAGGAGGATAGAGGAATGGGGAGTTATTGTTTAATTGGTACAGAGTTCATGATAAAGTTTTGGTTAGATAACATTGTGAATGTATTTAAAGTCACCAAATTGTACACTTACAAATGGTTAAAGTAATAAATATTTTGTATATCTTACCATCGTTTACAAAAAGGTATGAAGTACTGATACATGCTACCGTGTGGATGAAACATGAAAACAATTCTGAGTGGAAAAATAGTCACAAAAGACCACATATTGTATGATTCCATCTATATGAAGTGTCCAGAATAGGGAAATCCATAGAGACAGGAAGCACATTAGTGGTTGCCAGGGGCTGGGGGTAGGGAGGAATGGAGAATGAAGGCTAATGGATACAGGATTTCTGTTTGGGGTGACGAAGACTGTATGGGATTAGATAGTGGTGATGCTTACACAGTCTTGTGAATATTTGAAAATCCACTGAAGTATACAAGTGAAAGAGTGAATTTTGTGGTATGTGAATTATATCTCAATTAAAAAAACCTTCTAGGTTTGTTGTGAAGTTTAAGTGAGTTAATTTATGTAAATCCCGTAACACAGAGCCTGCCTTGTAGGAAGCACTCATTAAATGCTAAGTAATTCAAATAAATGTTAGTTGCTATTACCATTATTACTGCTGCTGTAATTATTATTACTACTACTATTATCATCACTATTACTAGCTGATGATTTTAGTCCATTCACTTCCCCAGAGCTTCAGACTCTTCACCTACAAGCAGAAATAATAATACTTTAATTAGTTGGGGTTTCTTAGTCACAGGCAACATAAATCTATTCTAGCTAATGAATAAAAAAGGGAATTTGTTGCAAAGCAAACATATAGATGACTGAATTAGAGGAAAGGACAAAGAACCAGTCTCAGGAAGAAAAGCTCCAAAGCACAGAATCTAAAGGAAAGTACAACTGAGAAGCTATGGAGTGGCTGGTGAAGCTGTGGCTCTCACAGTCGGGTGGTCTGGGTTCCAATCTAGCTACGCCTGTAAAGTCTGGGTAGACTTACTCTGGTGCCTCAGTTTGTTCATCTCTTAATAGGGAAGACAGGGAGTGTATCAGGGCCTACTTCATAGGACTGTTGTGAGGATTGAATGAATTAATATCTCTACACCACTTACCATAGTGACTTGTACTTATAAACTCTCAATAAATATTGTTATTACTGACAGGGCCTCCTCCCTGGGATCATTCAACTCTATTTTTTTCTGACCATGTATGGCTCTGTTGAAGGTCCAGATCCCTAAAGAGTGTGATGGGCCTGGTCAGGGTTGCTCAACCACTCCTTGCCCAGGGAAGGGTGGGGCATCTTGACTGACAGCCTCCCTAGACTACAAATGTAGGGGGCTGGGGTATGATACCAAAAGGAGAATCCAGAAGAAAGAGGAGGGGTGCTTAGCAGCAAAATCAAGCCAGGCCCCTTGCAAATACCCTCACATGAGGTTGTTAGGAGGATCAGAGATAATATGTGCAAAGTGTCTGGAACATAGTGGGCCCTTAATTACTGGGATCCTTATTCTCAGCTTTCGGTACTAGGGTGCTTCGGATTTTTTATTACTATTGCAATATAGGTTTAGGAAGGATTGTAAAAGTCTTCGAATGCCATATCAAGGCATTGGCACTTTATTCCGAGAAACAACTAGGAGAGACCATCTCCTGACAACCCCGTAGCATGTGAGGAGTCCCCAAGAACTAGTATACGATAGGTTTAGGAAGGATTGTAAAAGTCTTCGAATGCCATATCAAGGCATTGGCACTTTATTCTGAGAAGCAACTAGGAGAGACCATCTCCTGACAACCCCGTAGCATGTGAGGAGTCCCCAAGAACTAGTATACATTCCCCAAGCCTCCCAGCTGTGTGTGACCATGGCCAACTTACTTAACATCTGCAGGCCTCAGCTTCCAGTGTATAAAATGTGGTCACACTGTGGGTTTCTGTGAGGCTTAAATGAGATAGTATGAGGGTACTTCAAAGAGTTCATGGAAAAATAGAATTAAAAGATAATATAAATCTTTCCATGAAATTTTGAAGTACCCTCATATTTGCAAAGTACTAGGAAACAGTGGTAAATGCTCAATAAGTTGTAGCAGTTATTATACTTAAAATGAAGTTTAAAAGCTCTACCTCTTCATGTTGATGGGAGATCAATTGGGTTCAAAAAGGCTATAGCACTTTGCACATGGAGAAATGCTGTGTCTCAGAAAGATGTTTCCTTGGTTGTGATCACCACTGGCAATAAAACACAGCTTTAGTCTAATTACTGTTTTTTCATGAATTAAAGAAACATTAAATGCACACATTTAATGATAAGATGGAGTCTGATTCAGAAACATTAAAATATGGAAAGGGTGAGTCTTAGAATTGAAGAAATAAAATATTGATAATTTAATGTTTCAAATAATTAAAGAATGTTCTCATACAGTCTGTTACCAATTTCCCAAAACTTAGAACACAATATCGCTTACTTAATGCTGAAAGGGCACTGAGCATAATTTAATCTTTCCTTGAGGCTTTGGAAGTTCCTTGAAGGCAAGATCAGCAATTTCAAAATACACTTTTGGATCCTGTAGCTCAATGGTTCTCGACCCTGGCTATACATTAGCATCCACTTGGGAGCTTTTAAAAAATACTGTTGTTCAAGTCCCATTTTAGACCAATTAAATCTGAATCTCTGAGGGAGGAGCCTGAGTACTGGAATTTTTTGAAGTTCCCCAGGTGATTCTGATATACAGAGCATCTGAGAACTGTTCCTTCCAGCAGGGTCCTAACCCACAGAGGATGCCATCTGTATTTGGAGATGAGGCCGAAGAGGTTTGCAGAGGCTGAACCAAAAAGGGTTTCATATACCATGACACAGAGGCTCTGTGTCATCTTATAAGAAGGATGAGAACTACAGAAAACTTTTTTTTTTTTTTTTTTGTCTTTTTTCGTGTCCGGCAACGGATTGCAACCCTCAGTGTTGCGCCCGTCTGTATGTGGGATCCGAACCCTTGGCGGGAGCGCCACTGCACTCCCAAGCGGCGCACTGTAGCAGTGCGCCACCAGGCCAGCCCCCAGAAAACTTTTAATAAAATTGTTAATCCAGTGTGAGTTCAAGTTAGAATGACTGTTCCAGTGACCTGTGGAGCTGACTGGAAGAAGAGAACCTAAAGTGGAGGCCACTGGAATCATCCAGATTGTATCAGTTATCTTTGCTGTGTAACAAAATAGCCCCCACATATAGTGGCTTGAAACAATGATTTATTGTTTCTCATGATCCTGTGGGTTGTCTGGGCAATTCTTCTGCAGGTTTCACTTGTGCTCCCTCATGCAGCTGCAGTCAGCCAGCAGGTTGACTGCACTCAGCTGGAGCAGCTGGATCGCTCCCTCCAAATGGTCTTTCATCTTTGACTTCTCAGCATGTCTTTCATCTTTGACTTCTTCTCAGCACGATGGTCTCAGGGCAGTGTTCTAAAAGAGTGGAGATAGAAATTGCAGGGTTTCTTAAGGTCTGGCCTTGGAAGTCATATAATGGTCACTTCTGCCTCATTCTATTGGCCAGTGCAGGTCCCAGGACCAGCTCAGATTCAAGGGGTTAGGGAAATAGGCTCTGCCTCCTGATAGGAGGCATGGTCAAGTCACATTGCAGAGGAGCATGCATTTGATGGGAGGAATTTGTGGCCATATTTTGCAATCTGCCACCCAGATGAAAGATGCTGAAGTCTGGCCTACAGCAAGAGCAGTAGAAAGAAATGGACTCATTCATTCATTCAGGTTTGATGGGAGGAATTTGTGGCCATATTTTGCAATCTGCCACCCAGATGAAAGATGCTGAAGCCTGGCCTACAGCAGGAGCAGTAGAAAGAAATGGACTCATTCATTCATTCAGATAGTCATTCATTCAATAATTAGTTATTGATTCCTGAATAGTAGACACCTTTCTAGGCATTGGGGAGAAAGTTGTAAATGGCAATGATTGAGAATTATTCTTGAGGAGCTAACAATCTAGCGGGTGGAAGAGGCAAGCAAAAAAAGAAAACCAATTTAAAGTGAAATTCATAAGTGCTTATGAAGAAACATAAAGCAGGATAATGCATTAGAGAGTGCTATTTTAGATGGAGTGTTTGTACTTGAAGGAAGTCTCTTTAGGTAAAATCTGAGCAGAAACTTGAATTAAGTGAGAGTGAGCCATTCAGGTGTTCGGAGGTTGAAAGGAGAATGTTCAGAGCATCGAGAACAGCAAGTGCAAAGGCCCTGAGGCAGGAGGATGCTTCATCTGCTTGAGAAACAACAGTGTGGCTCGGGCACATGGAGAGAGGGAGAGAGTCAAAGATGATGAGGTGGGAGAGGCAGTCAGAAATCAGAGCACTTTGCAGACCATGACAAAGATTTTGGATTTTATTTTAAGTGTGAATGGAGAAGCCATTGGCATGTTGCATGCAGGATTGAGCTTGGTCCTTTGTTTCAAAGGCTCACTCTAGCTACTGGGCTGAAAAAGATTGAGAGCAGAGAGATCAATTAAGAGGTTATTGCTTGGACAACAATTGTAGCTGGGAAAGTGGTGAATGGAAGTCAGACTCCAGCTATATTTTAAAGGCAGAGCCAGCAGAATTTCTTGAAGTATTGGATGTGGGGTGTGCAGAAGAGATTAAGAAATCCAAAGCTTTTGGCTTGAGCAACTGGGTGAATTGTGGTGCCCTTTACTAAGACATGGGGACCCTCAAAAAGGAGTAGGTGAGTAGGGGGAATCCCCAGTTTGGTTTTGCATACGTTAAGTTTGAGGTGCCTTTTAGACCCTCAAGTGAAGATGCTGAGCAGGCAGTTAGCCATTGAGTCTGGAGTTCAGGCTGGGGCTGCAGATAGAAATTTGAGTGTTATCAATGGTCACATCATATCATGAGACTGGATGAATCACTTAGGGAGTGAGTTTGACAGTGAGGAGGTCTGTGGACTGTGGCCTGGGGCACTCCAACATTTATAGGAAGGGATGGGAGGGAGGATCCAGCCAAGGAGACTGAGAAGGAGTGGCCAGTGAAGTTGAAAGTTGAAGAGGGGGTGTGGAGTTCTGGATACACAGGAAGAAAGTGTTTCCAGAAGAAAGCAGGATTAATGGTGTTGAACGCTGCTAAGAAGTCAGGTAAACTGAGGCAGAGACAGAATTGACCATTTTGATGTGGTAACATGGAAGTCACTGGTGACCTTGACGAGATTCAGTGGAGCAGAGTAGAGTGGGTTGAGGGGAGAATAAGATAACTGCAGAGAAATGAGGCAGTGTGTGTGTGCGTGTTTCATTGGGAAAAAGTACAGAGTATTTGCAAGTTGGTGGAAATAATTTAGGAGGAAGGGAAAATTATCAATGACGCAGGAAAAGATGAGATAATTGCAGGAACAAAGGGCATGGGATCTGGTGGATACATGGAGCAGCCAATCTTAGGTGGCAGTGAGGACAGTTCTCCCATTGTACTCGAATGAAGGCAAGACATACGGGCTCAGATGCAGATAGACTGAAAGATTTGGCAGGAGAAGGGTGTGGAGAGAATCAGGAGCCATTTGCAAAGTAGAACGAGGGATGAAAGCAGTCACTTTGGGATTAAAGTGTCTCGCAGTGAGCTTTGAAACCATCTCTTATCAACAACCTCTCCCAACACCCACTCTGGGCCAGGCGGAGGGGTTCACAGATGACTCACCCAGTGTCCCTGCTGATGAGAAGTTCACAGTCTGTAAACGGACAACTTCAATACAATGTGCTAATAATAAAGACGTGTGCACAGTGTTTTGAGAACAAAGAGGGAGTGAGTAACTCTGCCTGGAGGGGTCAGCGAAGGCTTCACAGAGGTGACATTTAAATTATGCTTCAGGAGGCCTAGAACATTATATCAAGCGTGCTAGAGGAGGAAGGTCATCCAAGGTGGAAAGAATAGCATGTGGGAGTGCGGAGATGAGAGAGATCCTTTCAGGCTTTTCTCTCTGCTCCACCTGTCTCTTTTCTTTTTACCACTCCCTCCTGCCCATTCCCAAGCTGTCATCTCTCAAGCTTCCTTAGTTCAAGAGGAAATTTTTCTTTTTGGAAAGTTTAATAAACTTCCGTTCAGCCTGTACTGAGTCGTGACAAAGGTGTGTTTCACACTTAAACAAACGTCTCAGATGTTATTTTTTGCACTTGAAGAATGAGCTATTTTTAAAGAAATTCAAACCACTGGGACTCAGGAAGGACAATTTCTGTGACCTGTTTTTAAGAAGTGAGCTTTGCAAAGGGACATAGTGACCAGCAGTGGCAGAATCAGAGGACCTGGCAATTCTTTTCTTTAAATGTTTCAGTGAGCCGGTGAGCAGTTTCACCTTACTAAATTGCTCATTTTATCTTGGCTATCTGGTCTTCTGGAAAATTCTCAGGGAGTATGAGACAGTTAGCCAATAACAGAATGAGGAGAGATGAAGGCTTGACTTTCCTGGAGATGGGACTAAGATAATAGCGGGAGAGGATGGAGAGAAGAGGGGATTTGAGAGAGGTTTAGAAGATGCAACGAACAAAGGGGGAAAGGCATTTCCTCATGTTTCAGAATTGTCTGTGGAGTGTGTCCCCTCTCTGTATGGGCCATCCATTCCTTCCCTCCCTGGACATGCAAAGAACTCCCCCCCGTGAGACTGTTTCTTCACCCTCTTGAATCTGGGCTGGCCTGTGACTACTTTGACAAACTGAACAGAGGAGAAATCATGCCGGGCTAGTCCTAGGACTAGCTGGTTTGGCAGCTGTTGCTGTGAAAATGGAAAGCAGAATAAATACTTAAGTTTTTTTTTTTTTTTTTTGAAGAAAATCCTCCAGTTTTTATTAAATTTTCAAGACAGAATTAAACACCCTTTCCTAGGGCGATTAATTGCTTTTCCCACTTCTTTAGTGAACTCAAGGTGGAAGCAAAATCTGCTTGCCCTTGTTGGTCTGAAGAGGCTGCTCTATTCTCAGAGATGCTGAGAACATCCAGATACAGGCTGTGGTGGGATTAAATGAGAGGTGGTATAAGAAGACGCTATGTAAATTGCAGAGCACTGAATAAGTGCTTTTTATTATTTTGATTCGTCTCCCCCATAAATGCTTAGCTATTTAATGATCAATTTTTAAATAACAAGTTGGTGCCTTAAAAACATCCAGTGGTATCCAATGAATTGTTTTGTTTCTCTCTTGACATTTAAAAAAAAAAAGACAGAATCATTATGAACTCATGGCTTTGTCCATGGTTAAAGTCCTTTCATCATTTGTTGTCATAACTCTTTGTCATGACCTCATTGTCTGGTCTTTGCTTGGTGAGAGCTGTCCTCAACTGGCTCTTATAGCCTCTTGGCATGACCTCATTTGCCTATGAGAGCTTCCTTGCTTTCTGACATGACAAGATGTCTCAAGCTCATCTTATACATTTCCTGCCTTAATCATGAAATGAGCCACTGCTCTGAAAATCCCCGGTCCATTGTAGTCTGTAATGGCATTTAAAGACTTTGCTGTACCTGCGCAGAGCATGTGGCTACTAGGTTGCTGTTGCTTTTAGGTCTTTACAGCGTACAGAGCTAGAGAGCTAGAGATACGTATTGTTTTTTTTTTTTGTCTTTTTTCGTGTCCGGCAACGGATCGCAACCCTCAGCATCGCGCCCGTACCGGACCGGGACTGGCAACGGGATCGCAACCCTCGGTGCTGCGCCCACACCTCGCTCAGCCAGTGAGCGGGAACTGGTCTGTATGTGGGATCCGAACCCTCGGCGGGAGCGCCGCTGCGCTCTCAAGCAGCGCACTGTAGCAGTGTGCCACTGGGCCGGCCCGAGATACGTATTGTTTTAAACAAGGGAAAAAATCGGAAGCAATGCTGATATTTCCAATAAAAATTTAAGATTATAAATTTTTTACTTAACTTTTCTGATATTATGTTTGTATCTCTTGTTCTGACAATCTTGGATCCTAGCAACATTAATGTAATTACTAATTTATTTTATCCCATGATAAATATATTTCAGAATAGCAATATCAATATCATTCCCAGCAATAAGGCTATTGAATGAAGTTTAAGATTTCTTTGTTTTTTCTTCCCCCTTTATCTTTACATTATATCCCACTGAAGACGTATGGCCAAAAAAATTTGTTTTAAGGTCAACCGGAGTAATCCTTTCTTTTGTGTGTGCTCATATTATCAACCTGATATAAAGATATATCTATGTTTTGGCTTGTTTTTCACTTTAGGCATTACTTAAAAATTTATATGATTTCATGATTTAAATACTTACATGAATCATCTACATGATTTCAAAGTCAAAGCTATCCTCATTCAGAGAAGCCTCATTTCTAACCCTTTCCCCATAGAAATCCTTTTAAAGTTTGGTTTCTCAACCTGTGATTCTGTTATGGGGGTTTGTCCTGTGTATTGTAGGATATTTAGCAGCATCTTTGACCTCTTCCCATTAGATGACAGTTGTTACAACTAAAAATGTCTAGACATTGCTAAGTGTCCTGGGGGGCGGGGATGGGAGACAAAATCACACCCACTTGAGAATCACAGTTTTAGAGGAAACAATTTCTTGCTGACCCTGGAGATTCTGACCTCCAGTCTAAGATATCTGTATTTAATGTTAAACTCTGTCACTTTAGGCAATCACTTTGGACCAACATGATTACTAAATTTGGGGTGCCAGGAATCATTTACAAGGTGGTTGTCCTGGTGATTCAGAATCTGCGCATATTATTATTGTTTGTAGATTATAATTGGAACTTATAACACACACATTTAGAAACTTTTCTTAGAACTTGTGGACCCCTGAAAATCTGTCCACCCACAGGTCCACAGACACCTCACAGCCTCAGTAAGGGAACTGAAATAGGGAACTGGAGGGGTAATGCGTTTAGGTTTAGGAGAAAGATCAGGCAGTTATGGAAAGTTGAGTATCACATGAGACATCCAAATAGATCCAGAGTAGGCTAATGAATGACAGTTTAGAGCCATGGTTCTCAGCATAAGCTTTCAGACATTTGCAGTGCAGTTGGGTAGTCATAATGGCACTTATTGGGGGAGGTCAGGGATGCTAGATGTCCTGTAATGCATGGATAGCATCTCTTGACTTTTGAATGTCTCACTGGATGCTTATGTAGGTGAAAGTCATGTTTACAATTATCTGAGCCTAACAACTAATTCTGTTTATCATATAAACATAAAGTACATTATTGCATGATTTTAATATTCCAGGGAGGCAAATACTATGCAAAGTGAATGAAGATTATACCTTGTTTTGTTTAGACTTTACCATGAATTGTTCACCATTTCAGAACATCATGTCGGGAGCATGGTATTTGAGGCTCCAATTGGCATCTGTATCTGCTGAATTTGGGTGAGTGCTTCTCAGACTGTAAGGTGCATGTGAATCACTTGGGGATCTTGTTTCACTATTTTTTTTTAAACAATGGAAGAGACTGTTTGGATAACAATGGAAAGAATCCAGTGGAGAGGGAGAGGCTTATCATACCAGAGAAGGACAAACTAAGGAGTGAAGTTCCTTAAAGGACAGGAAAGGAAGGCATCCAGGCACTGTAGAAGGACCTGGCCTTTGCTAAGAAGAACCGGTTTTTGTAAAAGGAGGGAAAGAGGACAGAATGGCTGGAGATGCAGGTAGATTTGGAAACATGATGACAGGAAGTTCAGGAATGTCTCATCCCCCATGTCCTACCCCTTACCCACAGCAAAACCAGCCACCTTTCTGTTTTCAGCTTCTTTCTATAGAACTGGCCTACAGGTGGGGGACGGGTGGGAAACGAACCATGGAGGAGGCCAGATCAAGCCCTTTACCCCCCAGGGCAAGTGTTTGGAAAATAAAATGCAAGTAAAGTGATATTGTTCCTACTACTGCTATACTATTATTGTTCCTCTGAGTCAGTGCTGACCAATAAGACTTTCTGCATTGATGGAAAAGTTTTATATAAGTACAGTCCAATATGATAGCCACTAGCCACATGTGGCTATGGAGCACTTAAAATGTGCCTAGTACTTACACGTGACAATTACGTTTTCATGCTCTTGTGTGAGATGTGCCTCCCTCTAAACCTTGTTATGACATGGGCATATTACCCATCTGACGTGGAAAAAAAAGGAAAAAAAAATGAGAAAAAGTGCCTAGTGCGGCTGAATTTTAAATTTTATTTAGTTTCAATTAATTTAAATTTAAATAGCCACATGTGGCCAGTGTCTGTTGTATGGATAGTGCAGCTCTAGGTGTATCCTGCCTCTGTCTCATTGTGGTTCTTCAAAGATGAGCACCTTCTATAGAGGGCAGTGTCTTCGGAACAAAAAGCACTTGACTGGGAGTTAGAGAAGAGTCCACGTTCAGTCGAGCCCTTGCCTGGCTGGGTGACCTTGGGCAACTTACTTCCTTCTCTGAGTCTCAAGGTCCTCTGTTTTCTTTTTCTCAGTGGGGAGATGAAAGGATCAAATGAACTAAGGATGTGAAGGCACCAGGAACTGTGAAGGGCCGCATACTGCTCATGTAGGTGAGCCACTCCACCTCCCTTACTAGGCGCCTTTTATAAGAATGGCATAATGCTGGGCCAAGGACATTCTCCAAACATGCCTCCTTTGAGAGCGTTTGAGGACCCTACCCTTCTCCTCCTGTGGGAGTTGGCCACTTCCTTCTCCATGGGCCATTTCATATAATCCTTTGGTTAATGTATTTTTCTCTCCCACTGGCCTCTAGCCTCACGAGGTAAGGGGCAGTGAGCTGTTTGCTTGCTTTTGTATCCCTAGGGACTAGTAGATAGTAGTTTCTCAGGAAATAATTGTGCAACGAAAGGATGAAACAGGAGGTGCTAGCATTTGCACTTAGGTGGATTTCAAAGCACATTGAACTCAAGAACCTTACAACAGCTATTACTTTCCCTTTTTATAATAGTGGAAATACTGGAAAAGACAATACCCAACATGGGGGCTTGATTTAACTAAATGATTCTTAAGATACATTAAGCAGAAAAGTATTCAGTTATACAAAAAGAGGTGTATTTATATTAAGTGAAAAAATCAAAACAGGAGGTATACAAAAATCTCACTCTGTAAAAGGTATATATTTATATGCATAGACAAAGAATGGAACAGTGCATACAAATATTAACAGTGATTACTACCACTGGGCAGGATTAGGAGGTGATATTTTACTCTTTTTCTCTCTAAGAGGTGTATTTGATTTTTAAAATAAATATACCAAATCTATTTAGAAAAAGCAAAAATAGAAACAGAAAGTAGATTAGTACTTGTGGGTGGAGTTGGAAATGGGGATTAAGAATAAATGGGCATAAGGCACTTTATGGGGAATCCATAAGATATTCTGAACGTTCTAAAACTGATTTATATTGATGTTGCATCACTGTAAAGTTAATAAAAATCATTGAATTGCTCAGATGAAATGCATAATGTTATGATACGTAAACATACCTCAATAATATTGTTCAAAATGTATTACATAAGGGCACTTCAAAAAGTTCTTGGAAGAACAGAATTTTAAAGTCCTTCATCCCCACAATCAATACTACTTTCCAGGCATAACCAGTAGAGATTGGTGTTTAATCTTTTCTGACCTTTTTCTATGCAGATTCCAACATATACATTATAGATACATAATTTCTGCAACTTTCTTCTTTCTCTGGACATGTAATGTGGAGCATGACAAATTGAACATTAACTGCTCTGGGAGGTGGTATTGGGGTAGAAGGAGTGGAGTTGGGGGGAGGAAGGAAGTGGGACACTTGAACTTTTTACTTTCTTTACTTTTGTACTATTTGCATGTTTTTGTCATGAATATTTGGAAGTATAAACCCCAAAACGATATGGAAATAAGAGACACTATTGAATCCTTAATGCCATGCAGTCCTCCTGTTTAAAAAAATTAAAAAATTTTACCAAGTGCTGGACTCCATGCTGAATGTCTTAGATGAATTGTATCACCAAATCCATATAACAAGCCTATGAAGTATGCGATATTATTTGTTTCACTTGATAGGTAGGTAAACTAAGACCTAGAGATTTCCCAATTTCACACAGCTAGTGTGCAGTGAACCTGGATCTTTTTTTTTTATTTTTGTCTTTTGTCTTTTTCTGTGTCCGGCAACAGATCGCAACCCGCAGTGTTGCCCCCGTACCGGACCGGGGACCGGCAACAGGACTGCAACCCTCGGTGTTGCTCCCACGCCTCGCTCAGCCAGTGAGCTTCCCAAGCGGCGCACTATCCAGTGCGCCACCGGGCCGGCCCTGAACCTGGATCTTTACAGTGCAGCGTCTCTTCCCCTTCTGACACACTTACGTGCATTCTGCAAAACCCAGCATTAATGATCTCATCTCATGTGCATGTGTAGTCTTCCCTAACTAGCTCAGGCAGAAAGATGACCCTGTCCTCAAAGTGCTCATAGTCCAGGGAGGAGACAGACAGCTAAACAATTACAATCTAGCGCCATAAGAATACATGGTTTAACGGGGTTGTCTCTGTGCAAGCAGAGGAGTTTAGACCATGTTCTGAGCTGATTGTTAAGAACAGGAGTTTTTCAGGAGGCAATGGATGCTGTGGGTGATCACATATGGAGAGGGGATGTAGAAAGGGATTTGGGGACTAGTACCTGTCTCAGGAGGCTCAAAAGTGTCACAGACCTGGGCATACTCTGGAAACTATATTTGTGTAGTTCAGTGTGGCTGGAGGGTCAAGTTGGCCTGAAGGAGGGGCAAAGGGAAGGGTGTGTACCTTGAAGCTCAGGCCAGATCACCAAGACTTTTTCAGTTGAAACAGTGTTTACACTGAGTGTTACACTGTGAATGAAACAGAGCTGTTAAAATATTTGAGCCTGGCATGTTAGAAAGATGAAAAGGGGCTGAGGGGGGTGTTGTGAGAGGGGCTTTCCCCTCTGCCCTGACACTAGGTGGTCAGGTAGTTTCCACCCCAGGTTGAGAATTGCTTTAGGGTAATGACGACCTTGTCTCATTCTCCAGTGCATCCCCTGCACCCAGCACAGCAACTGGCAAGCAGCAGGTATTCAGTAGGTACTTAACTGGCCAACAGAATGCTGGGCACCAAGAAGGTGTCAGCCAGTGACTGTAAAATAAAAAGCGAACTGTTATTTCTTCCCCAGCACAGCCCCCAGCACACAGTGTGGGTAGGTGGTCAGCCAATGTCTGACCCAACCATAAGGAGGTCAGAGAAGTCTTGGACCCAAACTCAGTCTCAGGGAGGTTATTAGCGGAGGGGGAAGGAGAGGTGATTGCAACAACTTCTCTTCCGTGCCTGCTACGTGCCCGGTTCCCCCGACGAGGAAACTGAGGCTCAAAGTGCTTCTGTAACTTGGCCAAGGTCACACAGGCGGCAAGTGGGGGCGGGGATCCGAACCTTGTAACAAATCAAAGCCCACTGGCCTAACCCTCCTCCACCCGGGGAGGCACTGCGGCGCCTACTCCGCTTGCGTAGCTGCTGGGGTTGGGGGCATCCTGCACGAGGGCGCGGGGCCGGGGACGCCAGCCTGCCGCCGCGGCCCGGGGCCGCTCCCAGGTTCCCAAGTTACGAAGTTTCCGTGCATTTCGCTCGCGGGGGGCAGTACATCGGGGTGTTCAGGAGGGTGTGTTGGGGCTTTGAGAAGGGCAGAGGCGAGTGGGATGGAAATGGAGGGAGAAGACTGGGGGCTCCAGACAAGAATGGAAGGAGCGGATGTCCCGGCCAGCGCTGCGTGCGAGGAGGAGCAGGGAGCGGGGCAGATATTAGGAAGGCCACTGGCTGGTGAAGGGGAATGGCCGAGGAGGGGGTCTGGGTAGGGGAAGTGTGGCAGGCAGGGTGAGCGTGAAAAGGGAGGGAAGGAAGGAGAGTGTCTAGGTGTCTCAAGCAATGGTGAGGGAAATGTAGGGTGTTCAGGCAGGAGGTGTGCGCGAGGGTAGGCCCAGAGGTTCCAGAAGACCTGTCAGGGGTGTGAGTGTCTGACCAGGTGTATAGGGGAGACAGAAGGGAGGCGGGAAGGAGTTGACATGTAAAGTGGAGACCCGCAGATATCTAGTGCTCAGGGGACAGGAGTAGAGATGGAAGGGGAGGGGTTATTGGGGCACGGACTGAGTTCGAGGGTGTTGGGAGAGAAGTGGAGACGACTGGGTAGGGGATGGAGAGAAGATGTCTGGGCAGGAGGTGTGTGGGGCATTGAATGGGTAGCAGAAGAAATGAGAGATGGAGGGTGTTCGTGCAGAAAGTGTGGACGAAGGTGGGGAGCAGCAAGAGAAGGAACTTTGAGGTTGGGGGGACATTGCAGGGGACAGTTGTGGGGTGGAATGCAGCGTGAGCGAGGTGGAGGGCAAAAGGGAGTGGAGAGGAGGGGGGAAGAAATGTTCTTGGAGTGGCAGGTGAGGTGTGGGGACGGATGGAAGGAAATGTTTCTGGAGCAGGAAGTGTGGAGAGACGTTGGGGAGAAGGAGGGAGATGGGGTATGTGCGTGAAGGGAAATCGGTAGAGGGGGCAACTGGTTAGGTTGGTGTACAGGTCTCAGTACCATATGCGGAGGGAGGGAAGCACAGGTTTGGGACCCTGGATTTTGTGTGTAGGGAGAAGGGAGTAGGCAGGGGGGCAATGGGAAGCGGGGAAGACAGCATATTTTTGGGTAGAGGATGTAGAGGAATGCATAGTATCTATAATGGGGTAAGGGAAGGGCAAGGTAGGGATGTGTGTGGGCACGTTTGTAGCTGGTGTGTTGAATGAGGGGGTGTTGGGGGAAGTGGGATGGCCAGGTTTAGGTCAGGAAATGGCTATTTAGGTTGGAGAGAATTAGGAAAAAAGGTTGCTTAAGAGAGTATGGAAAGCCCAGGGTATGGGAGTGTGGAGAGAGATTGGAACACTTTGAGTTTTGAGAGATTAAAGGGGCCAAATTTTTTAGGTCACTGAAAGTATACCGAAGGGCAGTGTGCAGAGGTTGGAAAAAAGTAACGGGAGAGGATTAAATTCCAGACTTAGAGGAAATGGAGATTTGGGGGAGGGAAAATGGGGAACATGGATCCCGGAATGATGTTAATGGAAAATGTTGGAAAAAAGTAACGGGAGAGGATTAAATTCCAGACTTAGAGGAAATGGAGATTTGGGGGGAGGGAAAATGGGGAACATGGATCCCGGAATGATGTTAATGGAAAAGGGAGGACATTAAACTCTGTACCATATCTGAAAGTTCATGTTTCTAGGATCAGAGAGATCATGAAGCCTGATTTTAGTTCCAGAACCCAGTGAGTGGGGAAGAGGTAATACGAGAGAGCTGAGTGCACATTCCCAAATTTGGAGGAGGTGCCGGGTGGATATCTCCTAGCATATTGGTCTGATAAGTGGACAGATAGGAGCGCCACACAAACCCAGTGAGTGGGGAAGAGGTAATACGAGAGAGCTGAGTGCACATTCCCAAATTTGGAGGTGCCGGGTGGATATCTCCTAGCATATTGGTCTGATAAGTGGACAGATAGGAGCGCCACACGGGGTCATGAGGAGTGCACCAAGAGTGAATGGAAATAGGATTTCAGCAGGTGCATGGCAGATGTCTTTGTGAAACAGCAAGAGAGCAAGGCCCAGCGGCCAGTGGCGTTCAAGGGCTGTGTATAAGAGGGAGGAAGGGATACCTTGGTGCAGTGTCTTAGATGCCTTGGTGCTTTCTGGGCAATGGGAAGTATTCAGGTATAGCATAGGGTGATGTATTATCTGAGTACCATGCTACAGGCAATCAGAAGTAATGTATACTCACCCTCTAAAAGTGGCAGAAATGGAGCCTTTCAACTCTTTAACTCTTTCAGGGTGTGAATAACTGATACTGGGTTGTTGGCTTTTTCTCTCAAATCATCTCAGTAAAATTTAGTTGGAGGCTTTTGGATTCTCTGGCATTTTGACTTGAGTTGGGGAGTGTAATGTTAGCTTTATTGAGGAAAGACATGCTGTGTTTGTGCGGGCATATGGCCATCAGCTTGCTAAACACATGGGAGTAACCTTTAGGGGTTTGAGCACATACATTTCAGTGCAGGTCTCATTCAGTGTTCTGTGGCTTGTGTTGGATTCTTTGGGATTTGAAAGGATTAAGCAAACTGCTTTGAGGCTGCTTCAGTAAGAAGGGTTTCCTAGAATCTGGGAAAATGACTTCCCTTTAGACAGTTGCAAATCCAATCTTGTCTGATTTTGCTAAAAAATAAATTTTATCATGTTGCAGAAGTAACTTCAATTATTGCTCTGTGTGTTTCTTGTAGTGTGTAGTGTGGTACCTAGTATGATTTCAAATAAAAGGTCTGCTTTGGTAACTTGGGAGCTTTCTGGGTTTATTAGTTTTCTTCTTTTGTCAATTTAGGAAGTATCTTAATTCAGCCATTGTATGTTCAAATAATAAGTTTGAGTGGAAGTGGGAATCTTGCCTAAACATAATGAGAGCTGAGCAGAACACCAAATTTTAAGTAATCTGAATCTGTAAATATAAACATTTAAAAAATAAACTGGGAGCTAATGATTTTTAAAATCCAAATTTGAAGTGTGTCATGCAGGCAGCAAAATAATGCTCTGAAGGCATTGCTATGAGATTTTATTTTTGGAGGAAAAGGTTTTTAAAGTATAACATGCCTTTGATTGAAACTCTTGGAGTATTTTGAGACTAGATATATGTATAGAATATAATTATAGGGTGTATGTCTGACCCTCTTTGTTCCTTGGCAGAGAATTTGAGCAGTAGGGTCTAAGATGAATAGTGTGACCTTTGAAAATTCACCCCAATATGGCCATTGTTTCCTCCTTGTATTTTTTAAGTCCATTGTGTTCATTTTATTGGTTTGGGGTGAGCAGTACTTTCTTGCTCAGAATACTCAATTCTGGCATAGTGTTCCAATTATATGTATCGTTGTGTGAAGTACTATGGCTTGGGACAATTTCTAGGCACTTAAAAATATTATCCTAAATTTATTAACCAAGGAAAGAAGGTTATTTAGACTTTGTAGGCTAAATAATTGGGTTCTGGTTTTATTTTCACTGATGAGTTGCTGGACAAGACACTTAATCCCTTTGTACTTGTTTCTCCTTCAGAAACCTGACTCTTTATCTACCTCCCATGAGAATCAAGATGGTTTAAGTCTTTGGGGAAGACTAGAACTATATAAATAAGGGGATAGATGTTACTTCTTTAGTGGTTATTAAACTAGTCAAATATTAATTAGTACTTCAGAGTTTGCCATTAGGTGGATTAATGTGTCGTGAGAAACTTGGAGAGAGATGAAACTTCTGATAATATCAGAGAGATCTGCAAATTGAAGTTCTTTGCTCACTGTCTAACTTACCTTTCCTGGCTTATTTCTGCAGCTGAATTTTGGTGCTGATTTGAATTCTTTAGCCTGAGCAGAAAGAAGCTTGTGAGAGATATTCTGAGTTCTAGCTACAGCCCAAGATGGTTTCTAACATGAGTTTCCAGAGACAGAGTACTTCTCTAATTTAGTGAATTGAATTCTTAAATCAAGAATAATAAATAATATAATACATTTTCCTACGTATTTTGCAGAAAATTGATTAGAGTGACTTGAACAGAAAAATAGAGCTGTCCCTTATGCTAGTGGCATTAAGCTTCCTTGTTCTGATTTATTGAATACTTTTTCCTTTTTAATGTTTTAGTTATCAGATAATTACTCATCATTTGATATTTCCAAGTCCATTGACAGGTTATGCTCTATTTGAGTGGAAGTGATTGTTAAATGCTTTTTTAATGTTATGTTTGATTTACTAGTTGTAACGAGTGTGGTCGTGATGCTGGTCATGATTGACTTTGCAAAATGTAAATAGTAAGTTGCTTTATTAGCCATTAATTTGCCTTGAGCTTGGTAATATCCAACTCTGATAGTAGTCTTCTTTGCTAGGTGATCTACTCTCTTATATAACGTATTTGGACATCATTACCCATCTTACTGCTTTTCTGTTTTCATTTGTTTTGCATAGATCCTTTCACTGGAAGGTTGGTTGTTTTTCAAAATTTGTTTAGCTGTGGAAAAACTGTTTCTGACAGGTAATTATGAGAGGTTCCATAATCAAGTCTAATTTTAGAAAACTTTTATTTAGAGATGTAAGTTAAATTTATATGTCAATTAAAATAGAAAGAAAGTAATGAGTCCAGATTAATGGTGATATAGGTAACTAAATGATTTGAACTTGAAGGATCTGTTAATCTATAATCTAGCTTTTAGGTTTTGCATTGAATAGTGAGGTCACCAAATGACCTCATTTATCACTTTCATGCTTAATCTGAATTATTTTTTGTCCTAAGAGTCCTTTAAGTGCAGCGTATTTGAGAAGTACAGTGCCTGTCTCACAAAAGACTCTTCATATATGTATGTGGCTGAGTGAATGAAGCAGTCCTAAATTTTAGTTATTTGATATTTAATTTCTCTTAACTTCTGACATAACTAATACTATGTAAAACATCTGCTTTCTTTAGTTAACTTTAGCACAACTCAACAGGATACAGTATATTATGTCAATAATAAAATCACAGCTTTGCATTGTGGGACTTCTTGGTTCATTTCCATTTGAAAAATGAGAATTCTGCAGCAGGTTGTGTAATAAATTCTGAGGTGTTTCTGGGTCATGAATAAGATATAGTTTCTTACTGCAAAATTTCCTCCTCTTTATACTTTTCCAGGTGCCAGGGCTTTTCACCATATCCTATTGGGCAGATCAGCATTTTTGTAATGTAACTAATTTAATATTAGTTGACATACAGCAACTAGTAATTGTCCTGAAGGAATTCCACTCTAGATTTTTTTTTGTTACTATGACTGTTTTAGTATGCCATTACTAAAAATAAGCCTGTTTTGTGAGTTTAATTCATCATGCATGTGTTGATATTTAGGTTCAACGGCACGTTTTGTGCCAGACTTGAGATTTCTTAGTAAGACTTGAACTGTTTTAGTATGCCATTACTAAAAATAAGCCTGTTTTGTGAGTTTAATTCATCATGCATGCGTTGATATTTAGGTTCAACGGCACGTTTTGTGCCAGACTTGAGATTTCTTAGTAAGACTTGATAATATTGTTTTGAGTAAAGAATAGATCCTTCCCTAGATATATTAGCCCTAAATGTGAAAATGGAGTCTATAACTTTGGTTACTTATGTTTAGTCAGCTTAACTGAAAATCAGTGCATTTTCATAAGACAGCTAGGTAGTGACCTAATAAAGAAGTGATTTGTTTCTAAAAGTTAAGATGGAGGCTGTCCATTCATAAGACGTTTACAGTTCCAAGTAAATCTGAAACTCATCAAACATTGCGTCTAATCATATGTACAGCTTAGGCAACCTAACTTTTAACCTAATGAAGTTTTGGATAGTGGGTAGCTCTTGAATTAAATAACTCTGGATAACTCAGTTTTAGTTAGCAAAGCTAGTGAACTAGAGGGGAAAGGTGTGGCAATTTTGATGATATAGGTTAGCAGCTGGAGAGAATAAATATCTTGAAATCCTTGGTGTGCATGTTTTCAGTTGTTTTTGAAGTAAGCTGTGAATGAGCTTACGATGTCAAGATTAGCATGGAAGAACAGATATCATATTAGTGATGAGGCTTTTAAAAAGATGGTATTTTAAATGTAAGTATTAACTGTGATATTTTCTGATCGGCCAGCTTTGTGGTAAGTGTAGAAATATACAAAATTGACTTTTGAAGTGGATCAGTATTATTGTTTAGTAGTGTCCTTTATTTCTAGAGCTTAGAGTTCATATACCTGGATTTTGGTCCCTATGATAGCTGTGTAATGTAGGTGAACAGTGGAATATTACATTTGGAGAAATGGAGGCACAAGAGGGAGGCAGACTTTCAGATCACCCTTTCAGAAGTTGTATATCAGATTCCTGTTAGCTCCTGAATTTGGCAAGGGAGGTTGATGGCTGAGCAAATTTGAAACCTGCCTCTTTTAGTTAAGCTGTTGAGTACAAGTCTTTTCAAGGTTCAAGGACTGTGTGGCATAATGCTTATTAGCTTTCCTAAGAAACTAAGGGTCCTAAAATTATGGGGTAGTAACGAATTTGAGAAAAAGGGCGGCACTGGGTAGACTCTCCTTATGGGTATGCCCAGAGTGCCATGTGCAAACTTGATTGTTCTGTTAGAAGAAAAATGTTTTTGATAGTAGAAGACTTTAAGATCTGATCCTGTTAATTACTAGTTGTAGATCTCTCTCCTCGTGTCTAAAATGGGAGTAAAACTCCTAATTTACAAAGTTATAGTGGGGATTAAAGAAGATAAGAAAATTATTTGTAAACTGTGAAGCATATAACATTTTTTTGTTTGTTTGTTTAATGGAGGATTGAACAGAAATTAAGGCAGGCTTTGAAGTGATGAGAAAATTTAATTCTGAAGGACCTGGAGTTTTATTTTTTATCATGGAATTTTCAAACGTACATAAAAGGGAACAGAACATTGAACTTCCACATACCCATCATCCACCTTCAACATTAATCAGCATTTTGCCACTCTTACTTCATCTATCCCTCACTCACAATTACGTTTTGTTGTTATTTTTGCTGGAGTGTTTACAGCAAATCTTAGATGTCATATATTTTCATCCATAAATGCTTTAGTATGTGTTTCTAACCATTAAGAACCTTAAAACAACAAAAAAAACACATAAGTACAATACTAATTTAACTTCCCAAATTAACAATAATACCTTGTTTTATACTCAGAGAGACCTGGATTTGAAACATAGCTCTACCACTTACCAGCTTTGTGCATTAAGCAAATTATTTGCTGTCTCTGAGCGTCTGGTTCCTTATCTGTAACATAAAGATAATACCTCATGAAGTTATTTTGAGCTTAAATGAAATGACATATAAAATGCCTGCCACAAAGATTCTCCGTAAGTGGCCCAGCCTCTCTTCTGAGCCTCCTGTGGCATGTGAATTAAAATTATGGGCTACCCTGTTCCCTTCTTTAGTATCACAAACAGTAACTGGAATTATTGCCCACTAGCCTCGTGAAATTTCTCTTCATTGGACTATTTGACTCTTTCAGTGAAATTCCATAACAATTGACATGATGTCTGCTCTTCCCCTCTCTCCTGTGACATCATTATTCCCGTCTACACACACATACTACATAGTATATGTCATCTATTTTTTTTAACAACCCTTTCTTGAGTGCACTGTCTATTCTAGTTACTACGCAATTTCTCTGCTTCTCTTTATAGCAAAACTTCTTGAGTTTTTACTCATCTTCAGTTCTCCTGTTCTCTCCTGAACCCACTGTAGTGAGACTTTAAAACTTCATTACTCTACTGAAACCGCTCTTGTCAAAACCACCAAGTTTAATTATTTTACCTATTAGCAGCATTTGGCATAGTGGATGCCTCCCTTCTTCAAACACTTTCTGCTTTGGTTTCTAGGATACCACACTCTGCTGGTTTTTCTCCTACCTTCTTGGCCTCTTCTCAGTGTTCTTGTTGGTTCTTCTTCATATAACTCCTGCCTCTTAATATTGGACTGCCCCATGGGATCTGTGCTCTTTATTTTCATTCCCTTGATGCTCTTACCCACTTATGGCTTTAAATACCATATATATGCTGATGACTCCCAAATTTTTATCTCTAGCCTGGAACTATTGCCTTCTTGACAGCTCTATTTATGTATTTTATTGGTATCTCAAACTGAACTTGTCCCAAACAAGACTCCTGAGCATCTCCCTGTCTCCTCTTCCCCCTACCCCTCTTGTAGTCTTCCACATCTCAGTAAATAGCAACTTCATCTTTCCAGTTGCTCAGGCCAAAACTTGGAGTCATTCTTGACTTTCTTTCACACACTATATTCTGATCCATCATGAAATTTTGTCAGCTCTGTCTTCAAAATATATCCAGACTCTGACCATTTCTCATCACTTCCATTGGTCTGAGCCTACATCAGCTTGTCCAGAGTATTGCAGTAGCTCTTTTTTGCTCTTGCCCCGTTCTAGTCAATTCTCAACACAGTAGCAAGAACAATTCTTTTAAAAAGGTAAGTCAGATTTTGTCTCCACCATCTTGTTCAGAGTAAAAGGCCAAGCAAGTCCTATCAAGTCTTTATATGATCTGATCCTTTCTTTACACTTCCTTACAGAGTTCAGTTTGGTAAACAATTCATTTCACTGTAATAAAGCAGCTCACGATGCATCTTTAAAAATAATATGCTCATATTCATCTTTTCAATGTGTATATATAAACTACTCATTTTAAGGTAAGGAACATTTTTAAAAAGCATATTTTAAGCACTTCCTTATGGAGTTCATTGGTAAACTTTTCCATTCTTCTTTGCTCTCTGACCTCATCTTCTCTTAACTCCATTCTAGCCACAGTGGTCTTCTTGCTCTTCCTTTAACATGGCAGGCATATTCCTGTCTCAGGTCTTCCACACTTGCTGTTTGCCCTGCCTAGAATGCTGTTTCTCAGAAACTTGCTGGGCCGCATCTTATCTCACCTTTTCAATGAGGCCTTCTCTTACCGCGCTATTAAAATGGCAGCTCCTCCATTTCTGGCTTTCCCCAGTCTCCCTTTCCTACCCTCTTTTTCTCCATATCACTAAAACTGTTTAACTTACAATATATTTTGCTTATTTCGTTTATTGATTTTTCTCCTCCACTTAAGTATAAGCTCCATGAAAGCAAGGATTATGTTGTTTTGTTTTCTGTAGATTCCAAGCACCTAATAGAACAGTGCCTGGCAGTTATTAGGTATTTGAGTATTTGTTGAATGAATTATTCTTTTATTAATTGTAATCTATTACTCGGTAAAGGATGAATGCCATAGTTGTAATATTTTAGTTGGAATTTTAGTTTTTCCTTTGGAATACCATGCACCTTGAAGTCTTTTTAATGTATTTCTTTATGAGTATCATTTTGTTATTAATTTATTTATCTTAATTTTGAGCCCTTATTAAGCTCTGTGCTACTTGCATTCGGGAATACAAAGTATACATAGACTCTGAACTTTAAGATCTTACAGTCTCTTAGGGGAGTTGATGGTATGATATGTATTAAAAAAATAAGGATAAGTACCTAAGAGATAAAGTCCAGGAATTCAGAAGAGTGAGAAATTATTTCTAGCTGAGGGGAATATGGGAGAGGCTTCAGAGAGGATGTGCTATGTGCTGTTTGTGTTGAGCCACAGAAGGCAAGTAGGATTTGATTATGAGAAAAGGAAAAGAGAATTCCCATGGAGGGACTAGTGTTAACAAAGTAAGAATGCTCATGATTTGTATGGGAAATAATGTGATTCATTTAGTTCACAGAAGGCAAGTAGGATTTGATTATGAGAAAAGGAAAAGAGAATTCCCATGGAGGGACTAGCGTTAACAAAGTAAGAATGCTCATGATTTGTATGGGAAATAATGTGATTCATTTAGTTCAAGATAAGGGAATATGAAAGGAATTGGTAGAGGGTGAGTTTGGAGAGGTATGTTGGAGTCACTGATAGAAGACCTTGAGTGCAAAAGTAAGGAATTGAAACTTCTATCAACTGTGAGGCTTCAGTGAAGGGCATATCAGGACTCACTCTATGAATTTGACAAACTTTATGTGGAAAGAGATTGAAACATATCCACTGATTAAGATGCTTTTATTAAAATGCTGTTTTGGGGGAAAAGTGATAAAGGTAGTGGAAATGGGTATAGAAAGGATGTGTTAGAACTTACCAAACTTGGCAAGTGGGTGTAAGGGCTGAGCGACAAGTCCCACAACTATAGGGTTTCAAACCTAGTTGACTGGGCAGGCTGACCTGAATAGAAGTAGGGAACTCAGAGAAGGGAGATTGGGAGGTAAGTTTAGTTTCATTACAATATTAAGTTTGCAACTGTGGCGGTGGCATCCAGGAGATGATTGTTCTGATAAAAAGAAAATCAGTAATCTTTTTAGAAAGGATGTGCATCTGTGGCTTTGGTGCCTTCTTTTTGATATGGTTAACTGACAGAAAAAGAACTAAGACCCAATTGCTGAATCTGTTGATCGGGTCAGAATCTAGATAATTGATTTGAAAAGCTTCTGATACAGCATCTGAATTTTTCTTTTAATCTATATGTGGCTCAACTCGTTTCACTGTTAGATAAGTTGTTCTAGATGGTAAAAGTACTTCATGCGCTTCAGTAACTTGATATAACTTAACTGTTATCCTTTGAAGTCTCCTTAACTGCTGCTCATTGGGTATGGGTATCTAAGCAATGTCTGTCTTACCTCTTTGAAGACAGCAGATGAGAATATCCATCTATAATTTTGATCACCTTCTTGAGATGAAGGCAGCGCTTATTATTTGAGTTAAGAGGTTTTCACGATCATGCCATACTTTCCTTTTCCCTCTTAGGACATAGAGGCCACACTGGAAGAGGACAAGTGTTCTGACCTAATTAATGGTAGTTAAGGTGTTTATTGCCAAAACATTTCTTTAACAACCTATGCTTAAAAAAAATACCAGAAGATATTAGAGGATTTAGTTTCTATTCCAAGCAAATTCAAGAACAAAAGAAGGTTCTTTTAGATTTATAGCCTTTTCAGAGCCTTGTAGCAGGTGTTTTTAACCCAAAGATTATTTACAGGAAAAAAGAAATTATTTGCAAAATAATGTTGATTAACATATACAGTTTTTATTTATAGGCTATCTTTTGATGCTTGGTATTTATATTTTTATACTTAATGCATTTTTTAATAGTTGAAGAAGTATTGTTGAGTTTTTTAGTTAAAAACATGCAGCTCACCAGCTTGATTTAAAAGGGTGACCTTGAGTTTACCACATTAGTCATCTTTGTATTAAATCTCTTCCTTTGCGCTTTGATGACAGTGTCAGTTAATATGATTTTGGCGATGTCACTATAGAGTCTTTTGTTTTCTAGTAAATAGGAGTCAGTGGGACCCAGTAGTCCTGAAATGAGAAAATCTTCCTGTTTAGGATAATTTATATTTTTCAGCTTATTGGAGGTGTGGTTGCTTTTAGTTTGTCAGATTTAGCATGTATTATAGTTGAATTTTTTTTTTTCCTTTTTGTCTTTTTCTGTGTCCGGCAACGGATCGCAACCCTCAGTGTCGCCCCCGTACCGGACTAGGACCGGCAACGGGATCGCAACCCTCGGTGTTGCTCCCGCACCTCGCTCAGCCAGTGAGCGCCCGGTCTGAATGTGGGATCCGAACCCTCAGCGGGAGCGCCGCCGCGCTTCCCAAGCGGCGCACTATAGCAGTGCGCCACCAGGCCGGCCCCTGAATTTTTTTTTAAACTAGCCAATTTTATTTCATGTAGTTGGTTTGCCAAGAATATAAAACATAAAATCTTAATCTTGTGAGAAACCTGTGAGATCCTTTTGCCCTGCTTTGCAGAGAGGTTAAGGCACTAGTCTAAAATCACACACCCATCTAGTGGCAGAGTTGGAGTGAGAAGTAGATTTCTTCACCTCTTTCTTCCATTCTTGAGCTCCTTCTACCACATCAGGATGTTGCTTTAGAAATGTGGTCCAGGAAACCTTGAATAAACTTAGCTTAGCTAGTCACAATGCTAGCACCTATTGATGTTCAATAGGAATAATTAGGAGATTTTTTTTCCTCATTTCTTCTGAAAACATTAAAAAAATAAGCATTTTAAACTGAACAATTCAGTGGCACTTAATACATTCACAGTGGTTCCAAAACATTTCCACCACTTCGGAGTAGCCCTTACCCATTAAGCAGTTTGAAAAATTTTTGAGCAATTAGAATAAAAATCTTTACTATGACATATAAGGTCGACTGTGGAAAGTTTGTATTAGAGGTCACCCCTAGTACTTTGCTGCCCATCTCTGATTTGCCAGTGAGAAATAAAGAAAATCCTTATATCATTGAGTAGTGTATACGTTACATTTACAAACAGCAGCAACATTAAAAATGTCAGGCACATAGTAATACTGATAAGCAGACATGCATTATGCATATTATCTCTAATTTTTACACTAGCCTTTTAAAATGGTTACTACATGTCAGATGAGAGAACTTAAGCTTGTTTAGTAACTCCAGAATCACTTAGCTGGTAAGTAATGGATCTGGGATTCAAATCCATGTATTTTTGGCCTGAAAAGTTGGGTTTTCTCTTTACTAAATCTGGGAGTGAACAGGCAAAAAGCAACAAATGGAAGCAATTATCTTGTTGGGAGACTTAATACTATCTTAGCAGGAACAGTGTATGAGGTAAGGGGATTTGAGTTTGAAAGTCCCTCTTAGTATCTGTGCATTAGTAGCCACTTTCTCTTGAGCAATTGTGATCTGTATGCAATAGAGGAAAAACAAAATAGGAATTAACCTTTAGGACTCTTTAATGGACAGTACTATAAACGATTAGAAGAAATTGCAATGTTCTTAGAAAGTCTCCATTTCTTTTTTTTTTCCTTCTCACTTATTTTTAGTGAATCTTTATTTGACTTGATTGTAAATTCGTAAATTGATTTACTTGAGTAGTGATTAGTCTTAACAGTACTGGAACTTGATTGATTTCCTATTTTAAGATACTTTTAAAAAGTGGTGGTTCAATTCCAATGAAATATAACTCAAATTGTGTGTTGAGAGATATTGTAGTTGCACTTTTGCCCCTATTAAAAAAACCTTTATTTTAGCTTTTTTTAAAGTTGAAAGAACTTTTGGTAGGCAAGTTGTCTGTCAGTCATTCCTCTGAAAGCCTCTAGTAGGTCACCTTGTCACTTTTCTCCTGTGTTTTGGCTGAATGATGTGACTTCTCATTTCCTAAGCACTGGTGTAATATGCTCCAATATGATGGGTTTTGGGTAAAAGGGATGTATCGTAAAATACTACTTCTTGGCTACTTTGGACAAAAGAGATTTTTTTTAAGGTTATGTGAGCACAAGAATATAACGTACAGTAACAGAAGCCATTCACAAATAAACCAAGTTTAAGTGTATTGATAATTATCTAAAGAAGTATAGATATTTGACAGTGACCTTGTGACTTTGGCTAATATATAAACAGTAGGTACTTCCGTAAATGAATTCAAGCTTTTTAAAACTTTTATTTAAAAATTTTAAAATGCCCTTGTAACCTCACTCAAATGTTACATATTACTTTTCTATTTTGACCTGGGGATGAAGTTTCAGACTCTCTGGAACCAGCAAAAATGTATTATAAAAAATACAGACTTTGGAGTTGGTCAGATTTGTTTTCAACTCCTTTCTCTGACATTTACTAGCTGCAAGACCTTTTGTCTTTTAAAATGAATATACCTTGGAGATCCAATCAAGATGGTGGAATAGATGGTCCGCAGCATCACTCTCTCCCACAAATCAACTAAATTTACAACTATAAAAATGTCACATCAGGGCCGGCCCGGTGGCGCACTGGAGAGTGCGCCGCTTGAGAGCGCAGCGGCGCTCCCGCGGAGGGTTTGGATCCCATGTAGAGACTGGTTCCCGCTCACTGGCTGAGCGCAGTGTGGACGCAACACTGAGGGTTGCGATCCTGTTACCGGTCGGTAAAAAAGACAAAAAAAGGAAAAAAAAAAATGTCACATCAGCCAAGCTGGGGCCGCTGGAGCTCAGGGGAAGAGGAGGAGAGACCTGCGGAGTTCTTGAAGGTGGGAGAAACTACGATGAGAGAAAGAAAAAGCTGCTGTGAGCATTTCAGGCTGTGGCTGCTTTAAGGCTCGAGCTGATGAGCACATGGAGCAGGAGCCGGCAGAAGCCGCAGCTGTGCCCTTCAGATGGAGTCACTTGGAGGCGGCAAGAGAGAAGAGGGTCTTGGCGGCCCCCAGGACAGCAAGGCCACTAATAGGGTTCCCATGGACCCACACAGGAGCGAAGAGCCAGAACAACTGAAAAAAGGAGCCATTCAGAGGCCGGTGAGTCATTGCAAGGGACCGACGCAGGCCCTGTTTCCCTGTCCCATGGGAAGTGTTTGGACCATGGGCAATGGGGAGACAGGCCCACCAGGAGAACACTGGAACATAGCAAGGACAGCTGACCTGCTCCCCCAATCAGCACAGGACCACTCAGAGGAGACTGGTCAGGATTGCAGAATTGCATGGGGTGCAATTTGATGAAAAAACTCAGGCCCAGATCAGAGATTCTACAGAACACAGATCCACCAGGTCTCTGGAGAGCTGGAAGTATCTACAGGGTCAACCATTAAACCCTAAGCTGCACAAAAAGCCTTCCCTAGGGAAACAGCAGCAAAGTAGCAATTTAAACAACCACACAGCTCAACTACTGGTTCTCATAGGAAGTTCCCCCATGTTAGAAGCAAAGGACAAAAAATTAGTTCCGGCCCAGGCACACCACCAGCACCTTGGGTTCTGCCTAGGAACTGGAGGCTTGGATCTGGGGACCGGACCCTACTCCCACTTCCAGGCAAACTGCACCAGTGCCTCGGGGCCAGCCTGGGGACTTGAAGCATGGGAGAAGGGGACTGGACCCCCCTTCCCACAACCAGGTACACCATGCCAGGACCTTGGGGCCTGCCCAGGGACCTGAGGCATGGAGAAGGGGACTGGACCTCCCTCACACAACCAGGCACACCACGCTAGCACCTTAGGGCCTGCCCGGGGACCCAAGGCAAGGAGAAGGGGAATGGACCTCTCTCCCACAACCAGGCACGCTGATTCAGTGTCTTGGAGCCCATCCAGGGACCTGGGGTATGGAGTTGGGGACCGGATATCCCTCCCACAACCAGTCACAACATGCCAGCAACTCGGAGCCCACCCAGGGACCCGGGGCAAGGAGAAGGGGAATGGTCCTCACTCCCACAACCAGGCACACTATGCCAGTGCTTCAGGGCCCGCCTGGGAGTCCGAGGCTTGGAGAAGGAGACTGGACATCCCTCCCACAAACAGGCACACCATGCCAGCACCTTGGAGCACACGTGGGGACCCGGGGCATGGAGAAGGGGACCGGACCACCCTCCCACAACCAGGCACACCATGCCAGCACCTCAGAGCCCACCCAGGAACCCAGCACATGGAGAAGGGGACCGGACCTTCCTCCCACAACCAGGCACACCATGCCAGCACCTCAGAGCCCACCCAGGAACCCAGCACATGGAGAAGGGGACCGGACCTTCCTCCC
>NW_007726511.1:685739-686250 GCF_000696425.1 Galeopterus variegatus
CCAGCACCTTGGGACCCGCCCGGCCCAGAGGCATGCAGAAGGGGACTGGACCCTCTTCCCACACCAGGCACAAAACACCAGCACCTTGGGGCCAACCTGAGTACCTGAGGCATGGAGAAGGGGACCGGACCCTCCTCCCACAACCAGGCACACTGCACCAGTACCTCAGGGCCCACCCAGGGACCCGGGACGTGGAGAAGGGGACTGGACCCCTCTCCCACAACCAGGCACATGGCGCCAGTGCCTTGGGGCCTGCCCAGGGACCAGAGGCATGGAGAAGGGGACTGGACCCCTCTCCCACAACCAGGCACATGGCGCCAGTGCCTTGGGGCCTGCCCAGGGACCAGAGGCATGGAGAAGGGGACCAAACATACCCCACAGCCAGGCATACTGCCAGTACCAAGGAGCATGCCAAAAACAGCACTTCCATGTGGGTGGCCCATCACAGCCACCACAATAACCATGGCTGCTGCAAAAGCGGCTAGACGCCACAACCACCACGCAGATGGTC
>NW_007726512.1:0-2092 GCF_000696425.1 Galeopterus variegatus
GCCGGCCCATAAGATCTAGTCTTTACTAAAACTCTATGAGGTAGGTGTTATTATTATCCCAATTTTATAGACAAGGAAATTAAGGAAGATGAAAATGAAGTAACTTAGGAAACGTCAAACAGCAGTGGAGCCAAGATTTAAACCCAAGCAGTCTCTTTCTAGGGCGCATGTGTTTAAGTCAGGGTCATTGCCAACAGCCACACAGATTGCCCTGGAAATATGACCCTTGGAAGCACCATTCATCGATCACAAAGGACTTGGCATAATGTGGCAGCTCCTGACCTAAAGCTTGAGAGCCAGATATGGGGGAGAGAAGAGGTATATAAAAGAAAGTTGACTTATTCTCTAGAGAGTGGAGGGCCACTGAAGGGCTCTGTGTTTTAGAAAGAATAAATTTGTATTTTGGAATGTTACTCTGGACATAGGAAGAGAAGAGACTCCACAGATTTGAGTTGCCATTGTAGTGGTCTTATCAAACAAAAACGAAATGGTGAAAACATGAACTATAACAGCAAAAATGGGAAGAGAATGGATATTGACTTCATAAATCCAGTTCGGCAAATGGAGAAGTAGGGAAAGATGATAACTGAGGTATGCAAGTTGTTAGGAGCATGTGGCTCATGATCAGAATTTAGGATGATCAGATTGATATGGTTATCAAAAAACAGGTGGCAACATCACAGGGGTTAAAAAAAACAATCCAAGAATGCCAAAAAATGAGAAAAGGCAAGATTTGGGGACAGAACTGCACAAATCAGTTACAGTTAAAGGGTGAGTGGCAAAAAGTTATCCTTGAAAAGAACTAATAGGAATGGTTATAGAGGTACAAAGAAAACCAAGAAAAAAATGATGGCACAAAAGAGTTCAGTGCTGCGCTGAAGGCAAGTACCTCAGCCTGGAGAATTGGTCAACTAGGAGATAATTTGAGACTCCAAGTAAGAGGAGGTTTAGTGAAGTAAACAATTACAGCCTAAATCAAAATGTGAGTGCATTCCTTAATTATAACCTACGTAAGACTCTAAGATATCAACAAGTAGTTATTGAGCATCTACAATCCTGTCATCAGTGTAGTTAGTAGGTGTCATTGATATAAAACCAAAGAAATAGTCTCCTAGAAGAAATGAACGGATGTGAATGGCATGAATAAGACAGCAGAAGAGCTACGGTGAGAGGAAACAGAGGGTTTTATTAGTGCAGCCCATCTGGGGGACGCATATCTTAGTCTGGTGGAGTAGGAGCATGTGAAGGAATGCATTCTAGGTGGTAGGGGTGGGCAGTTTCTAAGCTGAAGAATGCATTCCCACTTGCCAAATGTGGAAGGCTGATTAATGTCCCCCCAAAGATGTCCACATCCTGTTCACCAGAACTTATTAATATATTATCTTACATGGCAAAAGAGACTTTGCAGAGGTGATTAAGTTCAGGGTTGTGAGATGGAGAGATTATCCTAGATCATCCAGGGGAACCCAAAAGAATCACAAGGATTCTTTAAGAGGGAGGCAGGAGTGTCAGTGTCAGAGAAGAACAATGTGGTGATGGTGGCAGGGTCAGAGAGATACTTAAAGATGCTACACTGCAGGCTTGACAATGAAGGAACAAGCCACAAATGAAAGAATGCCAGCAGCCTCTAAAATCTGGAAAAAGCCTGAGAACAGTCCCTTTCCTAGAGCCTACAGAAGGAACACAGCCCTGATGACACTTTCATTTTAGCTCAGTGAAATACACTTCAGACTTATAACTTTCAGAAGTGTAAAACAATAAATTTATATGTTTTAAGACACTGCATTTGTGGCAATTTGTTACAGCAGCAATAGGAAACTAATACACCATGTAAAGAGGCAATAGGGATGAATAGAGGAAACAATATTTGCCAAAAATTACACACAGAGGAAACGATACTTGCCAAAAAATACAGGTGAGTTTATATTTACCATTTTGGGCCATAATTTTAAATTTGATTGTAATAGCATGGTAGACACTACCTTTTATATCAATGCTGCTGAAATACTCTCTGAAACATTTTTTTATCTATATCCTCCTACAGGAATTATCCAAACTTGGTCATCTATACATATTCACAAACCAAAGAGTT
>NW_007726512.1:2870-4502 GCF_000696425.1 Galeopterus variegatus
TAATATATGACCGAAAAAGTTGAACAAACACAAGCCCCAGATTTTTTTCAGCTTAACCGAAGTACATAAACACAGTCTTCAATCACTATTTTTTATTGATCTAAGTTCACTCTTACACTTAAGGAAAAAGATCACACTGGTATTCTGAATATATTGTCCATGTGCATTTCCTTTTTTGTAAACAATTTTATTTCCATATAAAGAAAGATAAAGTGTTAGCTCAGACTGTCCACTGTGAAGAAGATGTTAGATGCACATTTAATTTTTTCAGAGCAGCTAATTTATGCAGCTGGCTTTCAAATGTTTTCTAAGTGCAGTGCTGTGAAGAAAGCTCATTCAGTTACATAACTGTTCAATATACACTAAGATCAAGTTAAGTTTAAAATTGTTTAAAAGAATGAAGAAAAGAAAAGATTCCTTGAAAAATGAGGTCAGACATTAAAATAATCCTTACTGGGATCATGCTTATATAGCAGGAACAAGGTGCACATTATTAAGTTAGATAACTTTTACAATATCCAAATTGTAGAGAAAAGAGGGAATTGATGGTCCTCTCAAGCAGGGAAGCAGAATTTAGAAACAGAAAATCATGAAGGAAACATGTGTTTGGTCATTTCTTAAAGTTTGTTTCACAGATCACTAATCCCATACCTAATCCACAAAGAAAAGAGATGATAGTCAAGTAATTTGGGGAAATACTAATAAAATATTTTCTTCTAGATGGGTTAAAATGCTCATTAGTATATTAATCACTCTGAGAAATTCTTGCAGTAAGGAAAAAATTAAATTTGTTTAACCAAGTGTTTCCCCCACTATTTGACCTTTTACTAATCCCACTCATAAAATCCCCTTTAACTATTGTCATGTGGAAATATTTAGAGAAAACTTGCACTAGATTAGGGGTCAGCAAATTTTTTCTGTAAAGGCCAAATAGGAAACACTGTAGGCTTTGCAGTCCACACGGCCTGCAGGCAACGATTCAACTCTACCTTGGCAGCATGCAAAGTGCTATAATTGAATAGCCATTAATAAATGGTGTGGTTGGGATCCAATGAAACTTTATTTAAAAAACACAACAAATCAGATTTAGTCCATGGGCCATAGTTTGCTGACCCCTAAAATAGAGGCAGGGTAATTCTCCCAAAAATAGAAGCTGAAAATTCACCATCTTTGTCCAACAGGGTTTGTCTTCAAGTGTTCTCCAGGGAGCAGAGGCCATGATGAGTTTCCTTGAACTTTACTGTGACATAAAATGACACATGCAGGCAGTGACAGTCCAGCTGTACCAACTGTGCTGAATAAAGGAAAGATATCCAAGTGCTAAAATATCTACAGCCTTCAGCTCAAAACAAGTAGATGCTTACAGTTTAGCAGATAACCTAGGACAAGAATACAGATTTGAAATAGCTATATTATGCCACATCAGTGCAAAGATTTAAGCTGGACATACACCACAAAACCAGAATTAAGATCAATATATTTATTAATGTACTAGAAAGTAGAAAAGATACTATCTGTGCTCTTGACTTTATTTTGGTTAGTAATTACACAAGTCGTAAAATTATAATTTCATAAAGTACTATTCTAGGCAAATGACTGAATTTAAGGGGCAAATTAAAATTGTCTCCTTAC
>NW_007726512.1:5097-10398 GCF_000696425.1 Galeopterus variegatus
TCATGGAAATAACCTCAGACGACTAAAGCACCAGTTATGTAAAATGCAATCTTTTTTTCCATCACAGTCTTTTCTTTGCTTTCATTATATTGTTTAGAGGATCATATAACTTACCAAATTAGCACAAATGTTAGCAAGTATTACAGCCCTGGCCCCCAACATTAGTTTTGATCATTTAACTCATTTCTTCAATTCTCTGGAGGTTCAAAAGACCTTTGGCAATTCCATTAAATGATCTGTTATTTTCCTCAGTAAATGTCATTTCCCTAATCTAGTAATTAATAAAAACAAAGACCAGTTTCTTAGTGAATGTTGCTTGGTTTCTTTTTGCACTGTATTCCTACCATTTGCCATTCCATACCAAACTAAAAATGAGGTGATTATTATTACTGACTAACATTTAATTAGGTTGTTTGATCTTTGGTTAGACAAGTTTGCAGATTTCCATTACCATACCTACAAAGGCCAGCCCAACTGTTTTAATGAATACTGATGTCTTCATATAATGACAAAGCCCTTTATTCTCTGGCTACTGAGCTACTAGGCAGTGATCACAAGAAAACATATGATACACACTAAACAGGAATCCTTAATTTTTCACAGAAATCGAATTTCTAATGAAAGATTTAGCTCACTAGTTTGTATTGTGTGATCATAATTACATCAAAACAGAGCTCAATAAACAGAAGGTTTTCTAATTATTCAAAACGTAGGCATAAATAATAACAGCTAAACTCATACAGAACTGATTTTTAAGATCTAATTTCCGTAGTGTTCAGTTATTCAATGGACTGTCACTGTCAACAGAATCTTTGACAGTCCTTTCCCTGCATGGCCCAAATGTACCGTTGTGTTGCTAAACCCTCCCTTGTCCCCTCCGTCCTCACCACAACTGCCACTCAGCCATTTCATGGTGTGGTATGAACACAGCAAGCTGCTGACTGCTGCTTAAATAGCTCATCCTGCCTCAGGCTTCTGTGACATTGGACATGCTTCCCCACCTGGTCTATATAGTTCATGGTTACCCTGAAAGATGGCCCAAACATTATTTCTTCTATTTATTTATTTACTCAAAAGCATAGTGACAGTCACCTGTGTGCCAGGCTTTGTTCACACACTGGAGAGACAGCGGTGAACAAGATAGTCTCTGCTCTCATGGAGCTTACATCATAGAAGAAACACAATACACAAATGCATAAACAAAGAAAATGGTTATAAATTGTGGAAATGGCCATAATGGAGGAAATGGATGAGGTGAGAGAGAATAAAACACGAGGAAGCACGACTTCAGACGAGGTGATCAGGGAAGAGTTCTCTGCAGACAGAAGAAACACAATACACAAATGCATAAACAAAGAAAATGGTTATAAATTGTGGAAATGGCCGTAATGGAGGAAATGGATGAGGTGAGAGAGAATAAAACACGAGGAAGCACGACTTCAGACGAGGTGATCAGGGAAGAGTTCTCTGCAGACGAGTTCATTGCACCTGAGGCTTGAGGATGAGAAGGGACCAGGTATGTAAATCCTTGGAAGTAGAATGAGCTTAGCCTATTCAGGAATTAAAGGGGCCAATGTGGCTGGAGCATAAAACCGTGGACTAAGGTGGTAGGAGATGAACTTCCCCTCCCCTCCCCTCAAAGTCAGTCCATCATCAACAGCTCCCTTCTTAACAGCATGTGACATGATGTTATGTGTCTGCCTCCAACTCAACTCTGAGCTCTTTGAGGACAATTACCATATATGACATGTCTTGTGTCTCCAGCACCTACACAGGGCCAAGTACATAGTGTGTGTTCAACAAATGTGTTCAAAATTAATGTCCCAATATTCTTGAGCCTAACCCCTCCTAATGCCCCCAAAGACTCACTTTATCATTTATTCACATCTTTCCTCTCTCTTCTAACTCAATGCATAAATAATCTCATCTTGCAATATTAAAAAAAAATATCTCCCCTTCATCCTACCTCTACCTCCCAACTAGCAGAGGCCTCTTCAGTTTACTTTATAAAAATTTCTTGAAATATTTACTCATTGTTTCTATTTTCTACTTCCCTGGCCTATCTCAGCTCACAGCGATTTAGCCGTACTTTTTGGTTTTTCAGCTCATCAGCATTGACAGAGCTGGTTGTCACGTGTCTATGTTCAGGAGTCAGGCTGTGTCAATTCAAATATTCATTTTATAGTGTGAGACAGGTCCCTTAACCTCCCTGTGCCTCAGCAGCCTCATCTGTAACAGGAGGACAAGGACATCATCCAACCCAAGGGTGCTTATGAGGATTGAAAGAGCTGCTATGTGTAGTGCTGGCACTTGGTTAGTGAAATTGTTGTTTTACCCCTAACATTAAGAGTAGAATTCCTTATCACACTCGACCATTCTGCAGTTCTCTCTTTGTCCTGAAATGATTCACTCATGTGGCTTCCCTGTCCCCACTATCTCTTCATTTCCTTTCCCCCCTTCTGGCCATTGTATCTCAATGTCATGAATCCTTTTCCTCTAGTCTCTCCTAAATGTCAGTGTTTACTGGCGCTCTCCTCTTTTCACTCTGTACACTTCATTCAAATTCACAAGTTTCAATTACCATCTAAATAATAATGAACTTCAGATCTTTAACTCAGATCTTTTTTTTTCTAAGTTGCAGACCTCTATGCAGCAGAGTTCAGATTGTCCTCACCTCGCTTTTCAGCAAGACCCTCAAATTCATCACCTCCACCCTTGAAATCGGCTTTTGCCCTCCCCTGCATCTCCCTGCTGCAGGGAATAGCATGGCCAGCTACCCCAGGTCCCTAAAATTCAGACGCATTAGATGATTCCTAGGCTCTGCTCCTTCTCTTCTCCTCTTCCTCTTAACCTGTCCTCTCCTTTCCACCTTCCAGGTCTCTGCAGAATGTCTTCTCCCTGGTCAATTTCCACTGCAGTGCCTCAGACCAACCTCCCACCATCTCTCATCTATAGAAGCCCTCCGAGCTGATCTCCCTGCCCTCAGACTCAAAAAGTTCCAAGCCATCTGTACACAGCGGCCAGCAAGATCTTTTTAAAACACAGATCTGATCATGCCATTGCCCCGCTTAAAACCCCATAATGACTCCTCAAAGCTTTCAGGATACAGTTCGAGCTCGTCAGTTTAGTTCAAGGCCCTCTGCCTGAACCAGATCAGTGCCCTTAACAGCTCCCTTCCCACCCATTCAGGAGGCTGCAAGTGCCCTATAAAAATCTGCTGCAGCTTCATTCGGCTGCTCAGGAAATTCCTCCAAGCTCTGCATCACACCCCTCCCTGTTGGTCGGTCCCTGCTTTGAGCCTCTGTTCTCACCACAAGTCTTGGTTTCTTCTCAGTCCCTGCCTCTCATCTGAATGCTACCTGGCTGCCTCCTCAGACATCAGAACTGCTGGCTTTCAAATTCTAGTTCTCTCCAAAACATGGTTTCTCTAATCACCCCTTGTGCTCTGCAGACTGTGATCCAAGGGACATTTGTGCCCCTACTCCAGTTCTGGGCTCCCCTAACTCTGCCCTGCAACCTCACCCAGCACCCAGTTTATCCCTTCCTGGGAGTGGGCACTGAACTGTCACTGTAAACTCCTTGATCCCTGTGCTCCATCCACATGGAACACTTGCTGCTCCCCAAATAGTTCATGCTGTTTCATACATTTGTCCCTTTACACAAGCTGTTTCCTCTGTCTGGACATGCCATGACCTTCTTCCACCACTTGCCCATACCATGTGGCCCCACAGAGGTACTACTAGCTTACTCAGGCCAGCACTTCAAGATTCAACTCTCGGAAGCTTTTGATGACACCCACCCTGGTCTTAATTAGAAACCACTTTTCTGTTCTCTAAATCCCTTTATACAAATCTAACATAGACATAGCAGCTATTGTTTTAAAGTTATTTCCCATTAGATGGTCAGCCCCTGAGGTCAGGAAAATATAATCAGTCTTTGTATGCTGGTGTTTAGTACAGTGCTTAATATATCTCAAGTACCTAACATATGATTTTTCAATGAATGAATGAATGAATAAATTAATTTCATGGTTCTGAAATGAACTGAATAAATATCATTTTGAAACTTTTTTTGGATGTAATAGAAATATCATTTGACAATGATTTGCAAACTTAGCTCCAAGAATATATTGTTATTAGTACTCTTAACCTAGACATAATCCAAATTATCTCGAAGAACCACATGATACACTTCTACTTTACGTTTACAATGTATTGACTACTTAAAAAATTAAATCAATGCCCATCAATTTCCTTCTCTTAAAGGCCTGTATGATGAGGCAGGGAGTCTCAGCAGAGGTTGCCCAAGTGTGGAATTATGTAGTATATTTGATGTGGATAGATTCCCACCAGGGAATAAAATGATACCCTCATTCTTTCTCATTGTGCATTTGCCAGCCTCTTAGGAAGGAACATTTGCATCGCAACTTTCTCAGCAACTTAGCTCCTGTAGTGTTTTTAATTATGCCATTTATACCTGACACTATTATCCCTATGACTGAATGTAATATTACTGAACATAGATAGTTACCGGATATATTATTAAAATTGGTAAAGACAAGTGTATGGAATACAGAATACTAATATAATTTTGCCTGATATAGCACTTCACCGTTTGAAGCCCTAACACACACACACACACACACACACACACACACACGGGTGCACACAGGCCCGCACATGCACACGCTTGCAGTCTTTAACTATTTTTAAATAGGTTGTGATGTATAATGTTTGTAACAATATTTTCTGAGTGTTCACTACATGCCAGAAACTGCTCTAAGAATTTTATGTACATTTTAACATTTAGACCATAAAACAATCCTAAGAAACAGGAAATACTATTATCCCCTTTTTTTCAGTTTAGGAAACAGAGACAGAAAAGTAAATACCCTAAAGTCACATAGGTTGTGAGTGATAGAGCCAGAACTGAAATCCAGGCAGTCTAATTCCAGAGCTCTTATTTTAATCTTTTTCTATCTTGTCTTTATACGTATGATAGTGTTGAACAAAGATTTGCATGGTTTTACCAAGAAAAGTGTTTTAAAAAAAACACACAACAGAAAACATCCTTCCCATAAATGGAAGTGTATGTATGCAATGAAACTCAGTATGATTCAGGTATATGTGCATTCTAACATAATTATTAATTTATCTCTTCCTCCCACCAAACAATACTCAACTTATATCTCTAACACATGGGAGAGACCCTAGTATATAAAAGGTGCCGAATAAAGATTTGGTAGTTACATTCATGCATACAAACTCACAAAGATGGTGACTGATCAATAAACTTTAAAAG
>NW_007726512.1:11024-12986 GCF_000696425.1 Galeopterus variegatus
CCAAACAATACTCAACTTATATCTCTAACACATGGGAGAGACCCTAGTATATAAAAGGTGCCGAATAAAGATTTGGTAGTTACATTCATGCATACAAACTCACAAAGATGGTGACTGATCAATAAACTTTAAAAGCACAGGTGAAGCACTGTGATAAGCACTTTTGTTTCCAGTATTCTTTTTAATCCTCAATGATTATGAGGTTAAATAATCATATCCTCTTTCCCAGTATTTTCCGTGGTTTAGAAAGGTTAAGTAACTTGCCCAAGATCACATAGCTGGTAAGTGGTAAAGCTGGGGTTCAAACACAGGTCTGTGTTACTACAGATCTCAGTGCTATAGGGGTTTTAAGCACTTTTAACTGTACACTCTTATTACTAAAAGAGACCAAATATTGGTGTGGATTAACCATGGCCCTCTCCAGCATGGGAATTTTGTGTTTTATTACTCCTGAGTTTCTAGCTGTATGCTTCTGAAATGTCAACACTGCCAATTGCACAGGTATACCTATATGAGGCAAACATATGATCATTGCTTTGCTCCAAATACTTTTTTACTTCCCATCTTATTTTTCAGTCGCTAACAAAAATCCTTTAACAGGGACATGTAATGAGCTCTAACATTAACATGGAACAAGGAATTAGCTTCCAGGTGACACTTGCAGAGCCCTAACACTGCTTCCATGTAAGTGATGATGCATATGAAGTCAAAGGAACAGGAGAATTTGACAGAATTCTAAGGAACCCCCAACAAAACTGATGATTTAATACATGTTCAAAGTACAAGTTTAAAAAATATCTCCTAAAGTGTTTATTTTTTAATGCTAGCATAAAATCAAAAACACACTTTATAGATAGTAATGATAGAAGGGTAAAATACAAGTTTTATATGTAGCCAAGGTAAGAATAGAGAGAATAGACAAATACTCATCATCCAGCAAAGCACCTCACCATGTAGGCACTCGGTAAATATTTATTGAACAAATGAATGAGGTTTACATTTGCTTCTATAAAATAGGCTACACTCCACTAAATGATATCTCGTTTGTGAAATATGTTCCCACAATTTAAATAACTGTAAATAAATATCTAGTTAAAACCTTAAAATGTTTAATAAATGTTAAAAAATGACAATGCTAATATCTTAAAATAATTTTCAGCCACTTTCTCTGATTCGTGTCTCTCTAACTAGATGAATAGTAGACAGATTTGAATAGTCTGTTACTTTTCAATAACTCCAGAATTTAAATCATAATGTGTTACTTATTGATGCCAGAATTCCTACAGAGTCACCCAAACATGCTAAAGAACTAAAATGAGAAGTGTTGCCTATTGCTCTTTATGACCTTGTTTATCCAAAAGTTTCTATCATTTTTCCAAAAAAAAAGAAAAAAATATTTAATTCTTATTAAATCACATACATATCAGCTGAGATCTCACCCAAGTACAGTACATCTGCAATTCTCTGAAATTGGTAACAATGATTAATTCTCTACATAATATTGGATCACTAGTCAATTGACCAGACTTTACAAGGTAAAAAACATATTCTGAACACGAAATGATTCTAAATAAATCTCAGCAGAAACAAGTAAAAAAGCTAACCTGAATAATTAGAGCCCCTTTTGATTCTAACAGTGAAGGTGGGCTCTTCCAGAATTCTGCCATAGGATAGTCAGTATCACCAATCTTTTTTTCTTTATTTCTGTTGGGCCAATTAAGCACCAGACATCAAGACCTAGTTTAACAGTGTGTTGAACCAATTTATCATTCTTTCCTTTTGATTGCTTTAAATGCCTTTGCTACAACTTGAATGATATTTTCTAAAATTCCATCAAAAAATAGAGTTGTGTCTATTTCACTTACTCTGAAAGACAAAACCAAGACGACCATAAAGTTCTTTCAAATACAAACTTTATATGAATACGCTAAACAATCACATGGAGTTAATTTGAATTTTTTT
>NW_007726512.1:13633-15526 GCF_000696425.1 Galeopterus variegatus
TTTTTTTCATTTAATTGACCACAGGTAATGATACCTATAAGGGGGAAAAATGTGTCATTAATCGAAGTGTCCTTTCTGTATATATTTAGTAATCTCTCATACAGATTAATATTGATACAAATTAATTTCCAAATTCTGAAAATTATTAATTAAAGCAACTTGACCTGGTTTCCAGATCTAAATGCATCTCTTTGAACCATTTTTTGGATCCTTTTGTAATATCTATCCTAAACATTAGAAATCCTAGCTTATTCTGGCTCTGATTCAGTCTTCCAAAATTTCCTCTATGTTTACTTTGGTCTTTTGGAAGAGGTCCAAGTTTGTCTCCAGTCTCTGAAATGAGATGAATGAAATTGAAATTGCATTTACAGTTCTTTTGACTCTCGTGTTTGTGCTCAAAGACAGATCTAATTTCTCTGGCAATTTTTATAAAGAAAAATTGCCAAATTAATTTATTTTAGCACTCACTAAACCAGAGCTTATTCACAGCTAATATAACATTATTTCCATTCTTTTATTACAGAATAAAATCCTTATTAAAGGATAGATTATTGTTTCCCCAGGTATAGCTATAAAAATCTTTATACAATCCCAGGCATCCTGGTGTAAGCTACAAGTTAAGACTCCTTCAGAGTTGAAAGAATTGAGGCCTGGAATAGTTATAGACCCATTCAAGGTCACATGGCTAACTAGTGATTAACCTAGGACTGTATCACTAACCTAGTCTAGTATCACTTCTGATCTCTTCTCACCCCTGTGATTTGCCGTAGTTCTCAGATTATTCAACTGCTGATTTGATCTTCAGAGTTTTTATGGAATGTTGAAAAGTCAACTATTTCATTCTTTCCACAACTATGCATTGATGTTATCTTTATCTTTCTCAAAAGAGAAATAGGAATAAATAAACATCAAAAATTATGGGCCAAGCCGGTGGCGCACTCGGGAGAGTGCAGCGCTGGGAGCGCAGCAGCGGTTCGGATCCTATATAGGGATGACCAGTGCACCCACAGCACTCACTGGCTGAGCACGGTGCGGCCGGTCTCAAAAAGGACAAAAAAAAGAAAATTATTATGTGCCATAAATACGGAGAAAAGTATGAGTAATATACCTTTAGAAAATATGTAGCAAATAGATGATTGGTGATAAGCGCTGTAGAAGTAGATGGCACCCAGAGACCAATAGATAGAAAATTCACCCACTACTACATTTTCAATACAGAACACTTAACTCCTCAAAGGGTTCTGTGCACACAAGCATAAGAACCCTTAGCTTAAGGGCATCTATGAATTTTTAATAGTCTGGGCAAGTATTTCAGTTCAAAAATACATGTCAAGTGTTGTCCTACAAAGATGTAAAATACTTTAAATTGCTTGAGAGAAGATGTTTCACACAGACAAAATGAAGTTATTATAATGATTTGCTTCTGTCCCATATGCTTTCTGATTATTAGTTTATAAAGGCATCTAAGTGTCAACAAAAGAAATAAACACGTTGCAAGCCTAATTCAACAGCTGTGTTTCAGAAAATTCATGAATGAATCAACTTTTTGCAAGCCAGTAATCTTATTTTCAAATGCACTGCAGGCTTTCTATTTAAGGTGACTCTAGAGGAACTCTTACAAAGAATAATTCAAAATAATCACCCTATTTTGTCTGCAGCACTGCCCAAGAGAGAAGCTGACTAGCTATGTAGTCAGGGTCTCAGAGGTATCCAGCATTATAATGGAGTAAGCACACCAAGGGATCTCATTCTTACTTTGAAGGTTTAGGCCAGTTATCGGCCTGGCCACACTTTGTAATCGAGTGGACAGCTTATTAAAAATGACAGGGTCCAGGGGCCAGCCCGGTGGCGCACTGCTACAGTGCGCCGCTTGGGAGTGCGGTGGCGCTCCCA
>NW_007726512.1:16042-20056 GCF_000696425.1 Galeopterus variegatus
AAGGAACACTTGCTGGTGTGCTTGCCTTGAATAAGTAAGAGGGAATGGGCTGCAGAGCATGAGGGGAGGAGCTGGACTTAGACTGGGGCAGGACAGGAGGACAGGCAGGCCACACGCACACGGATGCAGAATTCTGGTGGAGGACGCATGCAGAAGTTTCCTCTGATAGCTTTTATTTTCTCAGTGAAAAAAAAAAAGAAGTATGAGGAATGGGGATGGGACATTGCCCATCTGTAGACAGGGCAGATGTAAAATAATCATGCAACTAGAGGAATGAAATGCCCAGAGAAATGTCACCCCGTTGGCCTATTATACCAGATAATCAATGCCATACAAAAATGAATTTCATTATTCTCACATGCTTTGATCTTACTGAGCCCATACTGGGGCCTAAAGACCATCACTTCCTCTTACCGAGGTGTGAAACCATTCTCCTCTGGTTCATTCTAGTCTTGCAAGAGATAAAAAAAGCTTGCCAGTCTCTACTTTGCAAAATATTTCTTCCCTTTTTCAAAACTCAGAATGATACTTGCTTATCTCCAGTTTGCCAATTCCTATTCTCAAGAATTCCTTTACAATAAAATCACTGGAAATTGCTCAGCAATCTCATTTTTGAGCACCCTCAAGACTCCTCAGTATAATTTCATTGAATAAGTACATGTGAACTCATTTAAAAATACTAGGAGCTCCATCTTTCCACCCCGCACATAATTCAGCAAAATTCCTAACTTAACCTTGCTGAGTTCTATTCTGTTTTGTCAGAGTGACCTGTTAGACATACAGTAAATTCTGTATACCCGTTCTGCTTATTTCTAAACTCTTAAATTATCTGGCGGTCTATGCACACTTGTAAGTACCTCTGAAGATTAGTTTAGATGAATGTACTCTTAGCCATTTTTTTTCTTGACCACTTTCCACATTCTACTCAGTTCGAAGTGTACTTTTCTATGCACACTTGTAAGTACCTCTGAAGATTAGTTTAGATGAATGTACTCTTAGCCATTTTTCTTCTTGACCACTTTCCACATTCTACTCAGTTCGAAGTGTACTTTGTTCATATCGTGCTCTAATTTTTAAAATGATGTTATATATTAAAATATCACTAATTCACAGATAAAGTATAGATAGAGATAGTGTATGTATAGGTATAGATATGATATGGTTTTATACATTATTATATATAAGAATAATATGTATATATGATTTCATATATACAACTTTACCTATATAATTTTATTTTAGGTGCTGCAGTTCAGTGAAGGACTCACTTGGGAGCTTACTCACTATATAGATATTTAAAAAGTGGCTTAAACTCTTTAAGTCTCAGTTTCTTTGCCTGTAAAGTGATGGCTTCATTGCAAAGCTATTGTATTTAAGAACAATGCAAAATCTGGGCACATAGTAGGTTCCCAGTGAGTTGTTGTTATTATTACTCTTTTCACAGTCTTTTGTTTCTCCGCAGTGCCAGACATTTTTAATAACAACAATAGATAAGTTCCTGCTGAGTTGAATATTGCTATAATTTGGTCTTATTAATAATAATGAGTAGATTGACAGGGTTGATGTTTTCAAATTTAGAAAGATGCCATCTTTTGAGGGAGTCATAACATCTATGGTATGGCTGCAGTGGATAAGATTTTTTTTTAATTCACCTCAAATGGAATAGCTATGTGATCTTATATTGCTTAAGCAGTCCATATGCAAGCACATGCAGAGTTTCATGCTGTGATGCTCCAACACAGAAATTAGTAATAAAGAGAGGGCACTTCCATAAAGTCCAGCTTCTCCATTTTATATTGTCTCTCCCTCCTCCATATCTATTTCTCTTAGGTACACATGCCCTTTCTTTCTTCTTATCTCTCCCTCTGTGCATATATGTCTCTGTAATGTATATATTTACTATTGCTTTTTGGACAATCAAACTTACTTGAGAGTCTTCACTATTAACCCTTCCATATTTTTTCCTCTTTTCTAAATGCCATATAAACCAGTCTAATGATAGTTGAGCAATTTCTTGTCATTGTATCTTTTACTTTTTCTTTTCATCAATAATATGTTTGCAAAAGCAAAGAAATAATAGAAATATATCTAGTTCTTCTCATTGAAGTATACTGGGGAGGAATTTCAAGGCCAGGAAAACAAAGCAGAGATTACCAGCATGACAGTTAGAAAGACCAGAAGAATCAAAAGTTGCACTAGATCTAGAAGAATTACCTCTAAATTGATTCCTGAAGTAAATCAATCTCATAGCCTTTTTATGTGTTGGCAAGTTAATGGAAAGAAATAGGTTTATTTATTTATTTGAGTGATATTCAATCCAATAACATTTCAGTGAGTGAATAAAGAAAACTCCATTGTAACTTAAAGGAAGTAGTTAAATCTTGGAGAAGGTGGCTTTTTCTTCTTCAGAATAACTCTTATATTTTCAAAACTGATAAAGGATTTTTTTCACATATACCTCATTTGACTTCTACTTCATAATATGTCAAATTGATAAATATACTTAACCTAGAGTTGCTGTGAGAAACTGGTAATGCATAATTGTCATCCTTGGTTACTGTTGTTTTTTAATTTAAAAAGAATTGTGCTTTTTTCTAATGTAATTAAAAAAGCAACTTCATGTATACAAAACCCAGACTTTGTACAAAGGATGAATTCTAGAAGGTACAATTTTTAGCTATCTGACCTTGGGAAAGATATTTAACCTTAATGCATCTTAATTTTCTCATCAACAAAACAGAATTAGTAATAGTACTTACCTTGTAGATTATTATAAGATTTAAAATATGTGTGTCTGTCATGAAAAGCAGCTGTGATGGCTAATTTTACGTGCCAGCGTGATTCGATTTAAGGGATCCCCAGAGAGCAGGCAAAAACATTATTTCTGGGTGTGTCTGTGAGGGTGTTTCTGGAAGATGTTAGCATTTGAATTAGTGGACTGAGTAAAGAAGATCTGCCCTCACCAGTGTGGGCAAGCATTATCCCTTCTATTGAGGGCCAAATAGAACAAAAGGCAGAGGAAGGGCACATCTCTCTCTTTCTCTTCTTGAGCTCAGATATCCATCTTCTCCTGCCCTTGGTCCTCAGAGCTCCTGGTTCTCGAGCCTTCAAACTTGAATTGCATTACACCACCAGCTGTCCTGTGTCTTCAGCTTGCGGGAGGCATATGGGGCACTTCTGGTCCTCCATAATTGGCTGGAGGAATATATATAGGAACCAATAGAATATGTATATTATATTGGTTCCATTCATGGAAAAAATAGAATTAAAAGATAATGTGAATCTTTCCATGAACTTTTGGAAGTACCCTCATACAGCCCCTGATAAATATTCACATAAGACTGAACCATTAGTCTGGCACTTAGACTCCCCAGTATAGACTCTCTGGTAGTATATATTAGTTACCTTTCCTTGTGTGTGTGTGCATGAGTATTTTCAAAACATATATATTTCTAAGAATTTTTGAATGTTTCAAAAACGTTCTCAATAAAAACCGTGAAAAAGGACTTATAACAGATTTGCCTTTGAATGAAAAAGTGCCATTTGGCTGAGCCAGTAAAAATTCTGATGAAACACTGACATACATAAGGAGAAATGGCAAGTCTACATACAATAATAGTGATAAACATGTGTTTACTATGTCTAAAAGTGTTTCATACGCATTATATCATAAATACCAAAAATCTATTAGGAGATTGCTATTTTAAAAAAATTTGTTTAGATAAAAAATCTGAAGTTTATACAGATTAGAAGATGTGCTCAATGTTTCCTTGCTAATGATTAGCATGTCTGGTACTTGAACACAAAGTCCTGAATTCAGGGCTGAGCTCTTGACCACTGTGTTGCCAACATTTACCTGGGGGTAAGTACAATTAACCCCAAAGAAATACTTCAGGTGAGCTCAGCAAAAGGAAAAGAAGAGGAAAACTCTCCATGTATAAACTGCTAAAGAGAACACTATAATTTATACCTCTTACCAGGTATTTTTTTTCTAGACAAATTTTTTTAAAATAG
>NW_007726512.1:21025-39353 GCF_000696425.1 Galeopterus variegatus
TTACCTGGGGGTAAGTACAATTAACCCCAAAGAAATACTTCAGGTGAGCTCAGCAAAAGGAAGAGGAAAACTCTCCATGTATAAACTGCTAAAGAGAACACTATAATTTATACCTCTTACCAGGTATTTTTTTTTCTATTTGTCCATACAACTAATTATAAGTCTATTATGGCACATATTTCTTCAGGCAAAATTTTCTGACAAGAATCATGCACCCAGCCCTGGATGACCTCAGAATCAAAGAAAATATCAGCTACCAAAATAAATATTTGATGAACATTGGAGAGAAGGTATAAATTTTCAAATCCAATCTTTAATATAAAACCACTTCTCAAAGTTTCAAATGGCCCACTATACAGAAATGCAATTCTATGAGTTATCAAAAGGTAAAATACACTATTAGAGTATAACTGAGTTCAAAGGCTACTCCAAACTCCATAGCCTGTGAAATAAGAACAGATAAAATGATTTAATACAAATCAGCTCACCCATTATCAGCAAAATAAAATAAAATGATTTTTTTGGCAGTGCAAAAAAGTAGTAAATTTGGCTTTATAAAATTAAAGGCATAAAGAAGTTTGAAAGAAATGAACTGTAGGCACTTTGTTGTATTAAAATATAAGCAGGGTAAAGTGTTATGCCTGCGAGGGAAGTGAAAGTTTTTATTCTGAACAACTCTAAAGTTACATGGACATTTAAGTGACACTTAGATATTCAAGCTTTTCTAGCTGAGCGTGCAAATCAGTAAATGGTGTATATAATGGACAATTAAATGAATACAATTAGATTCTGTGCTTATAACCCAAATTAACCTCCTTAATCATCATGCTTGTATTTGGAGAATGGTTTGCACACACCTATAAATTGTGAAGTTTTCATGCTATGTATTTTCCCACCTATGGTTTCTATTTCTGATACAGACAAATAATCCCCTTGTATATTTCCCCTTTGAAGTTAATCTTATTTTCCATATTATTATGTTTGTCATATAAAACCCGTAGGCTGTTGGACTATGCATTTATTGTTCACCAACTTCTTTGGCTCCTTCTATGTGCCCTGCATCCACTCTGGTAGCACTGCAGAGTGAGGAAGGAGATAGATTTTCTTGTCTTTTGAACTTTCTTGCCTTTTGAACTTTCTTGCCTCTTGAACTGCTTTTTCCAATGTCTTAAACATTCCAAACATCCATAACAAAGTAAAAATATCTAAAAAGAAACTGGGTAGAGAAAAATATAATATATACTTTCATGCTTTAATTCTCACTTCAACACAGCTAATCCTTAAATCCATCCTTTGCATAACCATTTCCATTTGCGAGGTGGCCCACAAGGCTCACTCAACATCAGGCGGACCGAGGGAGAAACTGAAGTTCAGGGAGGCATTGTGTTTCTCAAAAGCCGCTGCTGTCCCACAGCTTTCTGATGTATCTTATAGAAAAGAAGACAGCATGCTTTGTTTATTTAGACAAAAGACTTACCAGAGATTTCAACTCAGCCTTTCCCAAGCTTCAACGTGACTTCCCACCTCGCAGCTGGACTTTTCTATTTGAATGCCTCTCCTGCAGTCCACAAAATGCCTTCTCTTACTTCCTACATCTAGTCCTCTTCCTGACTTCCCCATTCTCAATCACTCGGGAATTATTACCCTTAACACCCTCATCTGATCATCAACGAGCCCTTTCTGTTAATTCTTCATTTCGTTTGTCCCTTCTTTTGCATCTTTCCTGTCCACCCACTACACCTGATCCTTTGAACATCACTTTGTATCTACTGCACAAGAAAACCACTAGCCTTGATGCTTCATGTTCTCTCCTTTGCAATCCCCCGCACACCACACCATATGATTCACTCAAAACTCTACCTTCGTTACGTATTTGCATTTATTCATTGCTTAGCATAAGGAAAAAAATTAACCACAACAAATAACAAATATCAAGGATCTAAGATGGAGCCAGACTCTGGTAAGTGTGTTATCTCACAGGAGCCTCATGGTAATCAGGTGGGGGTGTGTTCTTGTTAACTCTGTTTTACAGATGGAGACATTTAAGTTCCAAGGCATTGATTAGTTTGCCCAAGGGCTTAGCATTAGTAGTTCTAGTATCTCACACAAGACATGTGCTTCTGGAGCTCAAACTCGTAACTGTTACCCCTAAACATATGCAGGAATGTTTCCTAGGAACCAGAGGTGACAAAAAAAGTGACATCAGAGCTGTTTGGAAGTGGCAGGGTAAAAGTGAAAAAAAAAAACATGAAAAGGCATCTTAGATCCTCCAGAGTATATGTTTCCAAGAGAGGTAATTCAGAGAGTCACGAGCTGCTTTTTGTAAGTGTTTTTTTGTCTTGTGTCTCTGTATTTCTTTTCATTTAAATAGTCAATAGTTCCTATATCTGGCATAGTAGCAGCAAGGATAATGGGTTTCCAAAGGAACAACAGTTTGGCTTGTGAAAAATTTAGCAAAATGTTATAACCAATAAATGGAACCAGCACAGCACAAAAGAAAAACAAACCAGTTTATTTTCTCTTCTTCTGTGAAGAGACATTTACATAAAATAAAGCAGACTTCTAATGGGCTTTTCTTCTCTGATACTTTTTGTACACTACATTTGGTGATCAGTCAAGGAAGGGACTCAATTACTTTTAATTATGGACAGAAGGATAGATATAAAAATTGCATTTCAAAATTCTATTTGGATATGTAATTTGTGTCAAAACCAAAGCCCATCACATTGACTGAAAGGCTTTGGGAGATCCAAAGGAAAAGTAAAAACAGTATATAGAGATTTTTTAGTTTTATATTATATGTACTTGCCACCAGTTGAGAAGTGAGAACCCTTTTCATGTGGTGTGCTGTGAGATGTTGGAACCCTGAAAGTGTCCCTCTACTCTCTCCACGGTTCATTCATCCATACCCCAATGGGCTTGCTGAATCAGGTTTAATGCTGGAGTCCTGGAGCTCCCCACACACATTTCATCCTTGTATTTATTAAGCTTCCTCGAGTGTAAGCATCAGAAACCAACTCTGGTTAACTTAAACAAAAGGGAATTTATTAGAGCCATCTTGGGGAGTTCAAAATGGAAAAGAGGTTGTGAGCCAGGCATGGAGGCAGCTCAGTATCAGATGAGGGACCAGGACAGCTTTGGACATCGAGGCCACAGGACCACCTTGACCATCTCTTCAGCACACTGCACAGGAGTGAGGGGACTCAACCATCTTTTTCATTCTTAGAACACTTGGCTCTAGATTTTGAGTTCCCCAGAAAAGAAAGTGGTTGGTTTTGTCTGGGAAACCTGTCCATTTTTGACCAAGGGAGTACAGAAACCTTGACTTACAGCCCCAGCAAGACTATACAGAAGTGTAGAGGGGTCATCCTTTCTTCAGAAAGAAATCAGGGCACTATGCAGAAAGGGAGATGGTGTTGGACAGCCAAAAAAACAAATGGTGAGTTGATATAACAGAAGTTGTTACAGGATTGCAATTTTATTATTTTTGGACATATTAAAAGATTTAAGTTTATTTTCTATGGAAAAGGGAAAACCGTGGAATCTGTACGTTACAGTTTTTCAAGTATCCATAGAATTGCAAGGAGGTTGACTAATTGTACTCCATGCCTGAATGAGAGCTGAACAGAGTTCAGCTAAATGGACTAGTTCAGTTTAAGTAAGATTGTTCCTCATCAGACAAAATTCTTTTATGATAAAGTAGATGAACAATAAATAGTGGGTGAGCTTAACCTCTTATCTACTACTTTTTATTAAATGTTATTTATCCAAGAGCTCAAAAGTATGTTGGAGATAAGACAAACTTCATTTTATAGATTAGGAAATAGACTGAGAGAGTTAAAATGACTTTCCAAGGTCACACAGGTGTTTAGTATCAAAAACTAATCTACTGCCTACATATTCTAATTTTTGGTAGCATCCACCATCTCCATTGTTTTCTGTGTCCTGGTGGATTTAGGCTCTCACTAATTGAAGATAATTTTTTGGATTTGTTCTTGATTCTTTTTTTTTTTTTTTGCGACCGGTAAGGGGATCGCAACCTTTGGCATGGTGTCGCCGGCACCGTGCTCAGCCAGTGAGCGCACCAGCCATCCCTATATAGGATCCGAACCCGCGGCCTCGGCACTCCCAGCGCTGCTGCGCTCCCAGCACCACGTTCTCCCAAATGAGCCACGGGGTTGGCCCTGCTTTTGATTCTTTTATCTACAATTTTATGATTTGGGATAACTTTGTTTCCCCAACATGTAAGTTTTAAACTGAAGTTCTTCATCAAGTTCAGTTGCCATTCATTGTAACATGCACCAACATTGTGTTTTGACTTCCTAGTGGTGCTTTCTTACTCCTTGGTATTTTTAGTTCATACTTAGTAAAAGAGCTCTTTTGGACTAATTTACACATGGATTTTCATCATTATTCTTGTTCATAAGTTAAAAGGAAAAGCAAAGTATATTTGTAATAGAACTTTAAAAACTTCTGCATATGCAGAATTTAACTTTCCTGAGCTATGTTTCATCTCAGAGCCATAGAGAGCACGTTACACAATATCAACCTCTATGCCGTCAAGACTGTTGGGGATGCAGCATTTCTTAAAATAGACCCCAGGATTTTCTTTCAAGTTGCTGACACCTATATTTCACTCATATTCCTTCCTCAGATTGTCCTGATGGTTTTGACTGAAATGTCAAGAAGTTGCCATTGTCTGGTCATGCTGCCAAGAAGAATTCAGTTCACCCATGTAAGCTCACACATGCACACACAATGACACTTTCCTTACAGATGCCATCTGATCAACAGCAATTGTAAAACCCCATTGAGTATAGCAACATCCTAGTTCAGCTATAATATATGAAATATTAAAATATGAAATAATATGTGCACTAGAAGCAATGAAATATAGGGTTGTTTTTTTTTTATTTTTAGCACTTAAAATGAGTATGAGGAAATTGTGGAGAGCACTAACATTAATAAAGCAAATGTATTTCACAGGTCCTGGCCTCCAGAGCCCTGTAGTTTCAGGTTTATCCTAACTTTAAAATTACATATAGAAACATTAAGCTTGCAAAAGACAGGAAACTTTCCCCAAGCTAAAGTCTCTGTTGTAGATAAAGAATTGTAAAACAGCAAAATTGCTGGCTCAAGGGCAGATGTCCTTGGAGCAGGTTAACCTACCGATTGATATGTTAAGAAAGTTGCTTTATTGTTATGTAAAAATACTGAGGAAACTGCTGTAGGAAAAGACAGTATTTGCTAAGAACTAGCTTTTGTTGGTGGATCAACTTAACCTTTTGCAAATTGCATTATGGAATGTCACTTTGTTATTTCACTGATGTTACCAGCTTCTATTGTTAAACTATACTTAGCCATAACTCCACCTATGTTCCTTTTCTGTAACCTTCTGCCCTGGAAAATAAATACTGGGAGAAGACCCCAGTTTGGTGTTATTTTTCCAAGGAGGAATGCTTCTCTCTTGAGGGTTCCTGGAAAATAAACCCCTTCAGGATTTCTCACTGCTCAGAAGAAATGGGCTTTGAGTCATCCTTTGCATCTCCATCACCCAGGGGGAGAGAAGTGACAGGAAATAGTTTCCATTTTATTATAAAATTTACTAAGCCTTTATATACAGCTACATATCTGTAAATGATATATTGTTATATACATAAATGTCCTGTAGTTATTTATTTATTTATTTTTCCTTTTTGTCTTTTTTTGTGTCCGGCAACGGATCGCAACCCTCAGTGTCACGCCCATACCGGACCGGGACCGGCAACGGGATCGCAACCCTCAGTGTTGCTCCCACACCTCGCTCAGCCAGTGAGTGGGAACCGGTCTGTATGTGGGATCCGAACCCTTGGCGGGAGCACCACCACACTCCCAAGCAGCGTACTGTAGCAGTGCGCCACCGGTCCGGCCCAATCCTGTAGTTATTTTTGCCTGACATTCATGGGGAAAGGGGACAGGTGTCTGTACAATTCTTACTCTCTGGGCTGTGCCACAGAGTATATTGTTACACATATATCAGCCTCTATTTAATTAGATCAAACAGTCAACTTTCATTCTTCTGAAAAATTTAGATTTTTCAAAAATGGAGTAAATTTTTACTATCTTGTTTGCCTCAAAAACCTTCTTCTATGGAGTCATATTTAGAAATTAGCATTTTCTGCAGCAGTAAATTTAGATTTTTACACACACACACACACACACACACACAAATGTAACCCACGATTATGGAGATAGTTCTGCTAAATTCCTAGGAAAACTATAACCTTGTTGTTCATAGTGTGGCCCACGGAACAGCAGCCACAGCATCAACTGGGAACTTGTTAGAAATGCAGACCCCAACTCACCTCAGACCTACAGAATCAGGATCTTCCTTTTACCAAGTTCCCGCAGGGGAGACACATGCACATTAAATTTCCAGAAGCATTGGCCTAAAAGATGGGCTGTTCAGTTAAATCTGAGAGCACTTTTCCCAGAAACATATGGTTGCTGTAACCATTTTATTGCCACAGCTGACATAAGTTGTTATTAGGCTCTAGGCATTTCCAGCCTGACTGCTAGTTCGTGGCAGAGTCTCCATCTTCAGAAGTGAATAAGGAAAGAAAAGGAAGGGAAAGAGCAGGTGGCACAAGTCTTCACCATGGTGACTGAATCTTTAAGTAGAATGATAAAGAGGCAGAGAGGCCGAGAGCTGGAGGAAAACTCTCTTAGCTCAATCATCCATTCTATTGCACCAATATTATTGAATACAAGCTCTCTCCATGCCTCACATTTCATCTTTCTCTCTCTAAAACTTACCCATCTTCTCACACTTTCTCTGCTCTCCTTATGAAGTCTGGCATGACTGTCTAAACCAAGCATTCTTTAACCAGGGTTTCGGGAATCACCTTCAGGTTTCCTATAAATATAAGATTATAGGTTCAAAAAGTTGGAGGAATGGGCATATTTTCATTTTTATAGAGAGAAATTCCATGCTCTTATAACTATTTGAAAAGAAACTCCAATCAATCGATCAGTAGTTAAGTACCACTAGCACTATAAGTAATTCTTGCCCACCATCTGTTCAAAAGTCATTATGAGGCAACTAATGCCTCCAAAACAGTTCTGTGCTGTTGCTTACTTTCTCCCAGAATAAAAAAATAAAAAATAAAAAATAAATGGAGGTGGGAAAAAATCACTTGGACCTCACTTAACTATGTAATGGTGTTGGCTTCTCTTCCCCTGCTCAGGCCTCCCTTCCTTCATTCTCTACTTTTGTCACCTTTTACTCTTAAAGGATCATTGTCACCATTCCTCTCTCAGCTTCAGCTCCCCTGTGATCTTCCTAAAGTGTGACATAGATGTTAAAAGTTATATTGTTCTACAGTGTGTCCTTTCCTCTTTGTCTCTTTCTGTTTCAAAATCTCATTCAAGGAACAGCAAAGAAAGGTCAGGATTGGCCTTGGCTGGCTATCACAATGTGTACCATTCTCTCACCCTTAGCCCAGGGACCCACAATAGGGGCGATATTCTTTAATGCCTTTGAAGTCATCAAGGGATATCAAAGAAACCACTTCCAATCCTACCTTTATAACCAGAAGCCCATTGATCAGTGCAGGTAAAGGCACAGCACATCAAGGGGAAATGCCATTTAGAAAGTATGATTTGATCCACACAACTTAGCGGTCACTGCAAGCCCAAATCCCATCTGAGCTACAGAATAAATCTGTACTAGTGTCAGCTCTGAAACATCTCATTCACGAAGCACAGGTAAGAAATCACCTCTAGCTGCCATTAATTACCAAACGCATTTGAGTTAAGTAACTACTTCACCTATGCAGTGATCCATGCATAGAACTGTACAATTCAGAGAACAATGTAGCCACAAAAATTCAGTATTACAGGATGTCTATAATCAAAGCCCAAACGTTAGTTTTGATACTAAATGGCTGAAAAATTTGTTCCCAAACACTTTGCCCCTCTAAGATTAAGTTTATCTAAAAAATGAAAGAGTTGGGTGAACTGTTTCAAAAGAGGCAGGCTGGAGTAAAGATCGTAATCTTGAATTCTGGAATCAGAGAGACTTGAGTTCCAATTCAGACTCTGACATTCACCACGTTGTGATCTTAATCACATCACCCAATTACTCCAAGTCTCAGTTTTTTCATCTGCAAATGGGATAATGATTGTGCTGACTTTAAAGGGTGTATATACGTGTGACATATGACTCAATTATTTGGTCAGAATTACTAGATTTCTGTTTTTAATCATTAAGAAATATTTCATTTACTCTGAGACCTGTTCTCCCTACTTATGAGGCTTATTGTGAGTATCAACTGAGGTAATATGCCAAAGTACTTCAAAAACTGTACATTACTATAGATATGAGGAAGTATTTACATTTCAACCTTGTTACTTTTCGAGGTACTAAATAAAAACAATCCCTATCATTACGCTTTTGTTCCAAATATTAGACTAAGTGATGTAAGTTTGAAACTAAGAAAAAAAAATACCTTAGTCCTGGCAAAGTGATTGCACAGAGGAGACTTAAGGAATTATATCTCTTAAAGTCAGCTTCTAAAAATGAGTACAAATATCAGCAACTACCATTAAAAAACTAGAGCGACTAGTATGGTTAAGTATGCTGACCCAGAGCACTATTAACTAAGATGGGGCTCATTTGCCATTTTCAATACTATTAATATGAATCAGATTATTTTTATTAGGTAAATTTTAATCAGAGCTGTCAAATCACAGGTGAAATGGTGCCAACCTAAATGGACTTCATCTCAATTCTGGGAAACCCAAAAGTAATGATTAACAATGAGAAAAAATATAGCTGAAGAAATGTCACATCTCATGATTTTTATCCCCTTTTTCCTAATATTTGAGTCTTTCTCTCATGCATCTTGCACTTATCATTCATTTTTTCCTCTTCAAGTATTTTAGGTAGTACACACACAAAAAGCTCTAGCCGTTTAGCAAACAACCAATCAAACCAAACACTTGAATGAAATTGTGAACGTCAGTAAATCTTCATGCTGTTAAATTTGGAAATGCTTTACAACTGTTTAAATCACCTTTATAATAATTGACATTTTAAAAAGCAACTCATGGGCCGGCCCGGTGGCGCACTGCTACAGTGCGCCGCTTGGGAGCACAGCGGCGCTCCCGCCGAGGGTTCGGATCCCACGTACAGACCGGCCGCTCACTGGCTGAGCGAGGTGCGGGCGCAACACCAAGGGTTGCGATCTGTTGCCGGTCACACAAAAAGGAAAAAGAAAAAAAAAAAAGCAACTCATTAAAAATAGAATCTTATGAAGACAGTTCAAAGTAATATTTCCTTGCTTCATTCAATTTCATATACTTGAAGGCCCTTCGATAAAGCATGAAAAAAGGAGAACTGGTAAAAGTAAGTCATACTTAAGTATTTTTTTAAACCACTAAGGTACCACTGCACAAAAATGATGTTGACCTGTCAGTCATACCTTCTTTTCTCTGTGGGCATGCCTCCACTTTGCAGGGGAGATATACATATTGGCATGTATTGAAATAGTCTGAATCAAATTATCATCTAGTTGAGAAGGGGATATAGCAAGGGGATGTCTCCATGACTCGAAATTCCTCAGAGAGGAACCGCAGTGTCAAACTTGTGATATGGTGTCAAGATGAAATATGCTTTGAATTTTATTAATAGTATGGAGCATATTTCACTGCTTCCTCAAGTGTCATGCTAGAAGGAGTTGAGCGTTGCCAATAGAAGCGGATGGAGATCAACACTTTTTTAACACTCTTGCTACCAAGTGCCTATAAAATGTTTATACCTATAATTGTGTCAAATTATGCTAATTGAGTACTGAAAGACACTAGTAAGTTGAAGTATTCAAAAAGTATATTTCTCAGAATCTCATGGGGCACTTCAAGTTATGCACTTGGGGGACCTTTTTTCCCTCTGCTAACTATCGTCAAAGCACAATGGCTTCAAGTGTCTCCTTGGTCTTAATTTAATTTTGAAAAGTAAGTGCCAGGAAAGCAACCTCATTTAAATTCTTGATCATACGTATATGAGGTATGAAGGGTTTTACCTTCTTGTAGTTCATCTTTTTTTATTTGTTTTATTTTGTTTTGTTTTTTCAGCCCACTGGTACTAGCATCAGTTAGGAATATCTATTTTATATAAATGTGTGTTTATTATAAGGATACTTCAAGCACAGCTAAGGGTCTTTAACAATCTCAGCCACTGGTAGTTATTAACAATAAATCATGTGTGATTATGACTTAGGATGAAAATGTAAATCGGTTCCTATGAGAGATTTTTTTTTCCTACCTCTGTCTTTCAGGTCAAAATAAAGAGAAATTTTTCTGAATGTCATTATAGAAGAATACAACTTCAATGACTTCTCAATTTTATGTGAGAATATGCTACTTTCAGGAATATAGATAACAATTCTTGAGTCCCCAAATTCTGACCATATTCTATTAAAATAATTTTTCCACTTTTCTGTTAAACTGTATTTAATCCTTTGTGTCAATGTGCTGAGGAAGATAGTAAAGATATATCTGAACTTTGCCTTAAACTTCTTTAATCTTTTTTTAAGCTCTTATTCATGTAACAAGCTTCAGCAATCTGATTTCAACACCCCATCTCCCAGGGGAAAAGTGCTAAGCTTTCCAAGTTCAGAGACCGGTGTGAAACTGGTTCTCCTCAACTAAAGGGTATTTAATTCTAACTGCAGATTCTCTACAGTGCCTCCTGGAGGCCTTTCAAGTCTTTTGAATTCCAGTGGTAATAAAGAAGGTTTTTGTAGTGGCTAAAGGGGTCCTAGAGCTGAGGGGATTGGTAATGGGCATATGGCACAGACCGGCACAGACAGTTTTTATCTGGTGTAGAAAACATCAACCCTCTTACAAAGAAGAACGTGCCACCAAGAACATATTTGTCCAAAACTTTTATGCTCTGTGCTGGCTAAAAGCATAACTAAGCAACCAATTTAAAATGCTGTTTTATTTTCAAGGCCCTTAATGATGTGGGATTCAGCTATGGCAGAAACCAATTGATACTGCACATTCTGTTACATTCCCTTTGCTTTTCTATATCACAAATGGAACAATAAATCTCTCCAGAAATGTTTGCTTGCGGCCTGAGAGTCTATTTCCAGCCTTTGTCTCTTTTCACCCAATTCCAAGAGTATTCTCCAGGGTAAAGTAATTCTGAACTGTTTTCCCTGTAAACAAGGAACCCCACTGTTTTTTTGACCATTTCTCAGTCTCTCCATTCAACATCCCTTAGGTCAGTTAAAATAAAAATCACTTTATCTCATGCCCCTTTGGTATACGCCTAATATTTTTTGCATAAGTAATTATGTATTCCAATAACAGTGATATCCCCTTGCCTAAGGATATCTGCTGGCAGATGGTGAACAAGTCAGAGCTCTCTAGGCCTAAACTGACAATTAAAACATCTAGCCCAGATTGGTGGTGATTACTGTCGACCAGTTATCCAAAGACTTTATGACCCAAGCTGACAGTGACAGTCCATGCTACGGTAACAAAACCAAAGCACAATTGAAGTGCATATTTGATAAAGAGCCTTTCATTTATGAACAGCTTTAGCAATTAGTTTCTTTGGAACAAAGAGAGCAAGACAGCAAGAGATTGCACTCCACTAGGATCATATGACAAAAATGGTGGAATGATTTTTTTAAAAACCTTAGCCTTCCAGAGCATATATAAAAATTATTACCATTATTGTGAGTAATATATCAAATTACACTATAGATGTACCTTATACAGAAGCTATATTAAAAGAATATCATGCTGTATTAGGGGTAAATCAATACTCCACTCAATAACTCTCGATATCTTTTTTTTTTTTTTTTTTTGGCCTAAGGCATCAATCCACAAAGAAGAGGTGTGACCATTTTACCTCCCTAATGGTGCTGAATTGCTAATGGCAATGCCTTAACAAACATATATGTTTGCACGTAAACACTCATCATCTTAATTTAGGTTAGGTTCTCTTTTCCTGGAAACATGCTAGAGAGTGGAGGAGACCATTGGTTGTTATTCCTCCATCTACTACTGCTAGAAGATAGTTTCTAAAGAGCAGAAATGACTGTCTCAGTCAGGCTAGCTCCTTCACTGCATATCTTTTCCCTTTTGGAACCTGCAATCTCTTGTAGAAAAAGGACTTTTGTTTACTGCACTTCACATCAGTAGCCAGTTTAAATAATCAACTTATCCGGCAGGCATTTTGATACCTTCCTATACAGGTACTTCTTAAAAGGTAAAGACTAAGCAGCAAAGTGAAAAGGGAAATATGAAATCATTGAAGTTATTTTAACATATGGAACATTTGGACTGCTGACTCAACTTTCTAGAGAATTAATTTCTATAACTGTGCCAGAAAGTAAGGAAGTGCTTTTTAAAAAAAAATGCTAATCAGGATATCTTGAGGGGACATAAGAGTGTCCAATTGCCAAAGCTAAAATAATTTGAGCAAAAAAAAAAAATTGTTTTAGAGTAGCATTGGATTATAACCCAAAGTATAAAGTAAATATACATGAGCCCTTATTAATATAAATAAATGATTGCATGAATTAAGAAAACGAAGAAGTAAACAGAGGAAGAGACACAAATATTTCATGCAGAAGAATTACAAGTAATTTATGTAGATACACCATCCTCAAGGAAATTGAACCTAACTCCTCAGTGCATAAATGTGAGCTGCTCATAGTGAATTTCTTCCAAAGGCATAGTATAGAAACGCGGGAAAAAAGAGAGACTTTATAGTGCAGAAACTTGACAATCACTACCGCAGCCAGGTGACTGAGGTCAACATCAACAGTGATAAATTATGTTATTATATACCCTTGATATCATGTAATAAAAATGGCATGTTACCTCTGTGGTCCTCATCCCAAAAACCCATAATTTCAGTCTAATTGTGGTAAAAACATCAGAAAAAACCCATTTCAGGAACATTCCACAAAATACATTCCAGTATGCCTCAAAATTGTCAAGGTCATCAAAATAAGCAAAATGTGAGAAGCTGTCACAATCAAGAGGAGCCTAAGGAGACGTCACTACTCAGTGTAATGTGATATCTTGGATGGGATCGTGGAACAGAAAAAGGAAATTAGGTAAAAACTAATGAAATCTGAATAGATTATGGAATTTAGTTAAAAATAATGTCTCAATACTTGATCATTAATTGCCATACTAATATACGGTGTAATAATAGGGGAAACCAGGTGTAAGGTAAATGGAAACTCTCTGTAATATCTTCGCATTTTTCTGTAAATCTAATACTATTTTAAAATATTTAATCTCCACAACCTATGGAATTTATCTACGGTTTATTTCCATCATAATTCTAGCTCTATCTTACCTAATCCAGCTTGCTTTCTATCACAGATTCATACTCATACACACACACACACACACAAATATTATGCTATCATAGTCATTGGTATTATTCACCATATTTTTTGTTCTCCTGTCCACTTTGAAGTTAGTCATAATCCTACTACTTGCCCTGTCCAATAAAATGTGAGAGGAAATGAAATGTACCGCTTTCAGGTGCAAAATTTAATAGCTAGTGCATCCCTTTCCCCTGTTACAGTAGCAGTAGAAACAGTAGAGACAGAACCTCCACAGCCTCGGTCCCTGAGTAACTAGATGGAGCAGAGCTCCCTACTGCCGTGCATTGGGAGAGAAATAAACTTTGATGTATCTATCCAATGAGAATTGTTTATTACTACAGCACAACTTGACTGTCCTAGCAGGTGTGTGTGTGTGTGTGTGTACACACTATCCATCACTTATAACACAGCAACTCAAAAATTCACAGCAGAAAGTTAATTCTTTAAGGAACATATGTTTATCACAATGTGCTTATACTATGGGAGTAAAACAATCATCTTAGGCAAAATTAGAAAGCGACTAGTAATAGGTCTTTTACAAAATTGGTTTACTGCCAATTTAGAACTTTTAAACCTTTTTAGTAATTCTCTTACATTGTAGCTATGAAGCTTCATCTTCAGTTGTGAATAAGAAAACCCTTCCTGTTGTATTTAGTACTGGATTTTGCAAGTAGATTTAGGGTTAAATTCACTGTGCCTGGAGATAATTTGGGAGCTTGTTCTCTTCTCAACCCATTCTTAACATTGGCTCTTCTTTCCTTAATTAGAAAGGACAAGTAAAATGGCTAATACTTTTTTAAAGAGAAAATAAAAGTTTCACAAAAAGAAAAAAAAATCTGGAAAACACATCCAGCAATAAAGCTGTGGGAAGATTCATTTTTATAACATAATTTTCTAAGAGGAAAAACAATCTTTTATGGTCCTTGTAAATAGGTTAGTTAGATATTCCTTCCAAACCGATGTACATTAAAAAACATAAAAAGTGTTGTAGAGAAATCAACTAATGATCCTCTCGAGAAGGTATAAAACCACCATAATGCACTCAATAGTGCAGTACCCTGGGGTATCAAGAAAGGATAATTTCTTCATTTCCTCTCTCAGAGCTCAGCTTATTCAGGAAGCATTAGGATTTTTAAACTTGGGGACCTTCAACATGTGGCCATATGTTTCTACCTTCAATGACGTCTTCTGGCACCAAGTTCCAAAATCAAAATTTGCTTTATTTAAAATATACTTGCCAATTTAGAGGGATTAACAGACTTCTCTTCGTTCACTAAGCACACAAATATCTCTGGGTCTGGGGAATTTAGTTACTGTCGTATGAACTGTACTGTCTTAAAAAAAGACTACAGGGTCTGCTGTATTCCTTTCTAAAAGACTATTCTAAAAGACTTAGTTTTTTATTAAAATAGCCTCTCCTACAGGCTGAAACAAAAAATACTACAGCATCTGACTTATTTTCCACAAGAATATATTTTAAAATGCATGTATACGTCATATATATATATATATATATATATGAATTTAGTTACTGTCGTATGAACTGTACTGTCTTAAAAAAAGACTACAGGGTCTGCTGTATTCCTTTCTAAAAGACTATTCTAAAAGACTTAGTTTTTTATTAAAATAGCCTCTCCTACAGGCTGAAACAAAAAATACTACAGCATCTGACTTATTTTCCACAAGAATATATATATGGCCCCTGATATGGATTGTGTCCCCCAAGTTTTATGTATTAGTTGCTTGGCCCCCACTGTGACTGTTAAGAAGGTGGGAAATCCTATTACAGTAATTGCAAGGTGGGGCCTTGAGGAGGTGGTTAGAGTCTAAGGACTGTGCCTAGTGAATGGATTAACAATGGTGGTCATGGGCGTGGTCCTGAGGGCTTTTAAAGGAGAGTGAATGAAGAACTATTGCTCCCTCTGCTCTGCTATTTTCTGCCATGTGAGCCCCTGGGTCACTGTCGCCACCACTAATGCCTTCACCAAATGTGGTCCCTGGACTTTGGATTTCCCAGCCTCTGAAACTATAAGCAATAAATTTTGTTTTCTTTATAAACTGCCCAGTTCAGGTATTCTGTTATAAGCAACAGAAATGAACTGATACAGTCCTTGACTTACAATGGTTCAACTTATAATTATTCAGCTTTACGATGGTGCAAAAGCAATACTCAGTCAGTAGAATATCAACAAATTGCATGAGATATTTGACACTTTATTATACAATAGGCTTTGTGTTAATGATTTTGCCTGACTGCAGGCCTATGTGAGTGTTTTGAGCACGTCTAAGTTAGGCCAGGCTAGGCTATGATGTTCAGTAGCTTAAGCTTATTACATCTATTTTCCACTTGGGATGTAACTCCATCATAAGTGGAGGGGCATCTGTATATTTATATATAATATTTTTTAAGACCATCACTCTTCTCATCTCAACACTCTTCTTATTTGAATGACTCAGGCAAAGCATTTTAGTTGCCTCTATAACAGCAGATTCATCACTTTGTATTTACTTGAAATAGTGGAAGAACCTGAGAAACAGCTTGTTTATCACACACACCGGTGTTACCACATAATCATGGCTGACACTGGATAAAGATCAGAACTGGAATAGAAATTTTTCCCAAAGGAGAAAGAAGAACAACTTTCTTTTAATGGGTCAAATATAAAGGAATTGATATCTTAAAAAGATATGAGTTTTTATAACAGCTATATAGAAACATACGTAATATAAATAAATTCAGATAGGATTATAAAGAGAAGTTAATTGTGTTTGGGTGGTAGGATTGTGGGAAAACGGTTTTTAATGCTCTAAAACAATCACTAATAGAACTCTAAGGAAGAAGATGAATTGATCAACAAGATTAATGGAAGTAACATGTAGAAAATATAGTCAGGATATTCAAAAGTTTAAGCTTTACAAATAAAATTTCTTTTCTCAGCACCTTCAACTCTTTAAAATAACCCAATGGTATTTTTTCTCCTCAAAAATCCATTTAAAATTGAATGCATAACAACCAGGAATCCCACTGAGTTCATCACTTCTTTTGAAAACTGCCATGTGTACTTTAAATTGTCAGGATCTCAAAGCCATGGTTGGGTTTTATAATCTTCAACAACACACTTCTCGTTATTACTTACAGGAAAATCATTTTCCACAATGACTCACTGACACTTCTCTCTCTAATCATCATTTCTGCAGCATTTAGGTACAGGATCCATGGTGTCCTCTCCTCAGATGCCAACAGAATGACAATGAACCAGCACCATGCACTGACAGGGACACAGGGAGAAGCTGTGTGCTGCGTTAGTGACTGCAGAGAATGTGCTGAGGGTATCCTTCACATGCCGGACACGAGAAGACTTCAGGCAGCAGAGAGAGCTACAGCACAAACGTGGCTCATCAAGAGTACAGGGATACCCTGAGAAAGGATTATAAAATATCACAGGCTGTAGATTTTCAGATACCCACCTCTGGGGTTCTCATAAAGCAAAGCAATGCCTTTGTTTGTCTTTGAGATTCATGTAGAGTAAGGAAGCAAATATCTTGCCATCCATTGTCTCTTCAACTGCTGATGTGATCTGAACCCTGTCACACATTCAAACATTTAGAGGAAAAGAGGAGAAACCTGGGAAGTCCACTGGGATTGAGTTCATACTTAGCAAAATGTAATACTTTAAGCACTTTACTATACTCTAACTTTTTGAACACTCTGATGGCTCATTTTATGTGTTAACTTGACTGGGCCACGGGGTGCCCAGATAGCTGAGCAAACATTATTCTTTTTGACTCTGTGAAGGCCTTTCTGGATGATATTAACCTTTATGTTAACAGACTGAGTAAAGAGTATTACTCTCAATAATGTGGGTGGGCCTCATTTAGTCAGTTGAAGGCCAAAATAAAACAAAAAGGCTGAACTCTCCCAATTAACAGAGAATTTTTCCTGCCTCATAGCCTTCAAACTGGGACATCAGCTTTTTTTTTTTTTTTTTTTTTTTTTTTTTTTGCCTTTGGGCTTAAACTGAAACATCAGCTCTCCCATGGTCTTGAGCCTACTATCCTTGAGGCTAAAATTACACCATCAGCCCTCCTGGGCCTCAGGCCCTCAGACTCAGAGTGGAACTAAACTATTGGCTCTTCTGGGTAACAAGCTTGCTGTGCCCTGCAGGTCTTGAGACTTGCCAGCCTCTGTAATCATATGAGTCAACTCCTTATGATCAATCTCTTTATATATCTCTCCTATTGGTTTTGTTTCTCTAGAAAGCACTGACTAATACAGATACCTTAGCATCGGAAAAGAATTTGGGCTTTTCCAAAAGAAAAATCAGTTCTATAGATTTGTTGGGCAGTGTCTACATGCATAGTGGGCGACATCTTGTTTCACTAAGTTGGTCAATCAATTTAGAAAAACATAATCATCAAACACTTGGTTTTGTTGAAGGGAATGGCCTGTTTAAAGGTTAAACAGGCTGTGCTTAGAGACAAGTGCAGAAGATATGTTCAAAATTATAAACTCTTACAGAGATTATAACAAATTAAAAAGTCCTAATTTTCTCTATTTGTACTTACCCAGCAATAATCATTTCTGGGCTTCTTATTCTCTTGAATTTTCTTCTGAGAAAAGTTGATGATCATCATGAAGAGGAATTAAGCCACTCAAGAATTACAGCACAGCAAAGGGTAGTTCTGTTCAAGATGATCGTAAGTCGCAAACTCTGACTATGACATATTCTTCTCCTGGACTCTATGATCAGGCTCAAGGAATCCTAAAGTAGGCTCAACCTTAAAAAACCCGTAAGCAATGATATCCTTACATATCAGAAATATATACCTGAAAAGTGGAGGAGTGGGGGGGGTAATCTAAAATATATGTTTGTGATTAAACTTCAATATAAAAGTACATTTATCAAAAGTTTTATTTAAGATCTAAA